>NW_019256636.1:47652-65865 GCF_002742605.1 Olea europaea var. sylvestris | reverse complement strand
TATCAAGCTTTTATCCTTATCTTTATATAAGTATAAATACATCCATATCCATTGCCATAGAAAGATTTCCTTCATTTTACAAAACACTTATACACTTAAAAAGAGAGCAAAAACCGAAAATAAGAAAGGAAAGGGAAGGAAGTAAACCTAGCACTTCCAATTTACATTTCAATCGAAGATCTTCAAATTTTACGGTAAGATACTTTCATGCTTAAGAGTTATGATTTTCATGGTAATATTTATGCTTAAGTTATGCATGAAAAACCATAATATGATTATGGTGGACAAGTCCACAAAGTTAGATATCTATTTATGCCTTAGGACAAGTCCGAAGGGCACCGGCAAGCCGGAATATGCAAGTATGGGTTTGATTGTATTCTTTTGTGTGGTATTATCATGATAAAAATCCAAGCATGGTATCTTACTGAGTATTTCTTATACTCATAGTATGTTATGCTAAATTTTCAGATCCATGATCGTTGAGTTGATGAGAGTTAGTTGGCTTAAGCGATGATGGATTAAGGACAGATGTTTTTGAACCGAAAGTTTTCTTTTGTATGTTTTGCTCGATGACTGTTTTTTTTTTCCATTTATTTTTCTTATGGTATTATGTAAAAATATGTACATGACATGATGAAATATGGTATTAATAGTAAATTTTGTAATTTTATCTTTCATGTTATGTTAAGAGACATTTTTGTAGTTTATTTTCCTTACAAGAGACAAAAGGCAGAAACGGGACAGTTTCTGGAGTCAGTTTCAAAATGATGTTTCTAACTCTATAAACGTCCATTTGAAATTATAAAAATATTTTTGTTTCCCTCTTTGAGTTTTCTAAATATGGCCGAAGGAATCACTCAATTTGGATATCTATGTCCTGAGTTTTCAAGCTTTTAACGTCAAGGGGTCAATCTGGATTTCCTGTGTAATACTTCACTGTTTTCAGTTAAACGTCCATATCATATGATCTTGGAAAATTTTCATATTTTAACCTAGAAAACTACTTGAAATTATCTTTCTAATGCCACAAATTTCATAGAAAACGAAGTTGGGATGAATTTTATAAAAAATTGTCAAACTTGCTTCCTCAACTAATTTTGATAATGCCGAGGCTGTATATGTAAAGTATAATTTATTGTTGACATGCACTTTTGTCGGCTATCAAATTTTATAAGAATTATTTTACCAAGTTGAAAATAAGTTTTTCACATGTAACACTTCTATTTAAGAATATTTACATGTACCAAAGGCAGAAGCTATTATGTTTAGTACGTGACCCTCGAAGCATAAGTTCGGGGCGTCACAAGTGTACACCATAGTGTACATGTAGCAATGTACATACCGATTGAACTTAGTGATTTGTTCACTAATTTTTGACAAGTTGTTTGACACTTGTATTGTTGTGAAGTGTTAATTGGATGGGAAAACTGTTTGAAAATTAAACTATCCAACATGGTAATGTCACGTGGGAAAGTGTAAACTAATGTGTACACCATAGTGTATATGTAGCAGGGTCCTTACTGATTGAACTTTACTATTTGTGCTCTAATTTTTGACACATTATTTGACACTTGCATTGTTGTCAAGTGTCAATTAGATGGAAAAACTGTTTGAAATTTAAACTGTCCAACAGGGCAATGTCACGTGGCAAAGTGTAAACTAAAGTGTACACCATAGTGTACACGTAGCAAGGTTCTTACCGATTGAACTATGTGATTTGTACACTTATTTTTGACACGTTGTTTGACACTTGTATTGTTGTGAAGTGTTAATTGGATGGGAATACTATTTGAAAATTAAACTATCTAACATGGTAATGTCATGTGGGAAAGTGTAAACTAATGTGTACACCATAGTGTATATGTAGCAGGGTCCTTACTAATTGAACTTTACTATTTGAGCTCTAATTTTTGACACGCTGTTTGACACTTGCATTGTTGTCAAGTGTCAATTGGATGGAAAAACTGTTTGAAATTTAAACTGTCTAACAGGGCAATGTCACGTGGCAAAGTGTAAACTAAAGTATACACCATAGTGTACATGTAGCAAGGTTCTTACCGATTGAACTATGTGATTTGTACACTTATTTTTAACATGTTGTTTGACACTTGCATTTTTGTCTAGTGTCAATTGGATGGGAAAACTGTTTGAAATTTAAACTGTCCAGCAAGGTAATGTCACGTGGCAAAGTGTAAGCTAAAGTGTGTACACCATAGTGTACATGTAGCAATGTTCTTACCGATTGAACTTTGCTATTTGTACTCTGATTTTTAGCATGTTGTTTGACACTTGCATTGTTTCAAGTGTCAATTGGATGGGAAAACTGATTGAAATTTGAATTGTCCAACAAGGTAATATCACGTGGCAAAGTGTAAACTAAAGTGTACTTTGCTATTTGTACGCTAATTTTTGACACGTTGTTAAATACTTGCATTGTTGTCAAGTGCAAAATGGATGAGAAAACTATTTGAAATTTAAACTATCTAACAAGGTAATGTCGCATGACAAAGTGTAAACTAAGTGTACACCACAGTGTACATGTAGAAAGATTCTTACGAATCGATCTTTGCTATTTGTACACTGAATTTTGGCACATTGTTTAACACTTGCATTGTTGTCAAGTCTCAACTAGATGGAAAAATTGTTCGAAATTTAAACTATCCAACAGGGTAATATCACGTGGCAAAGTGTAAACTAAAGGCTACACCATAGTGTACATGTAGCAAGGTTGTTATCGATTGAACTTTCCAATTAGTACACTAATTTTTGACACGATATTTAACACTTTTATTGTTATCCAGTGTCAATTAGATTGAAAAACTATTTGAAATTTAAATTTTCCGATAGGGTAACGTCACGAGGCAAAGTGTAAACTAATGTGTGTACACTATAGTGTATATGTACCAAGGTCATTACTAATTGAACTTTGCTATTTGTACACTAATTTTTGGCACGTTGTTTAACACTTGCATTGTTGTCAAGTGTCAACTGGATGGAAAACTGTTTGAAATTTAAACTGTCCAACAGGGTAATATCACGTGGTAAAGTGTAAACTATAGTGTAGATGTAGAAAGGTTTTTACCAATTGAACTTTGCCATTTGTACACTAATTTTTGACACGATCTTTGACACTTGCATTGTTGTCAAGTGTCAACTGGATGGGAAAATTGCTTGAAATTTAAACTGTCCAACAGCGTAATGTCACGTGCCAAAGTGAAAACTAAAGTGTACATGTAGAAAGGTTCTTACCAATTGAACTATGCGATTTGTACAGTGATTTTTGACACGTTTGACATTTGCATTATTGTCTAGTGTCAATTAGATAGGAAAACTGTTTGAAATTTAAACTGTCCAGTCGGGTAATGTCACGTGGCAAAGTGTAAACTAAAGTGTGCACCGTAGTATACATGTCGCAAGGTCCTTATTGATTGAACTTTGCTATTTGTACACTGATTTTTAACACGTTGTTTGACACTTGCATTGTTGTCAGTGTAAATTAGATAGGAAAACTGTTTGAAATTTAAACTGTCCAACAAGGTAATATCACGTAGCAAAGTGTAAACTAAAGTGTGTGCACCATAGTGTACATGTAGCAAGGTTCTTACCGATTGAACTTTGCTATTTGTACACTAATTTTCGACACGTTGTTTGACACTTGCATTGATGTCAAGTGTCAATTGGATGGGAAAACTGTAATGACACATGGCAAAGTGTAAACTAAAGTGTAAACCATAGTGTACTTGTCGCAGGGTTCTTATTTATTGAACTTTGCTAATTGTACATTGATTTACACTTGTATTCCTATCAAGTGTTAATTGGGTGGAAAACTATTTGAAATTTAAATTGTACAGTAGGGTAATGTCATGTGACAAAGTGTAAACTAAAGTGTGTACACCATAGTGTACATGTAGCAAGGTTCCTACCGATTAAACTTTGCTATTTGTACACTGATTTTTGACACGTTGATTTACACTTGCGTTGCTGTCAAGTGTAAATTTGATGGAAAAACTGTTTCAAAAACTATTTCAAATTTAAACTGTACAATAGGGTAATGTCACATGACAAAGTGTAAACTAAAGTGTGTACACCATAGTGTACTTGTTGTAAGGTTCTTATCGATCGAACTTCACAATTTGTACACAGATTTTTAACATGTTGTTTGACACTTGTATTGTTGTCAAGTGTCAATTGGATGGAAAAACTGTTTGAAATTTAAACTGTCTAGTGTACATGTAGTAAGGTTCTTACCGATTGAACTTTGCTATTTGTGCACTAATTTTTGACACGTTCAACACTTGTATTTTTGTCAAATGTCAATTGGATGTGAAAACTGCTAGAAATTTATACTGTCAAATAGGGTAATGTCACGTGGCAAAAGTGCAAACGAAAGTGCACTCCATAATGTACATGTAGCAAGGTTCTTACCTATTGAACTTTGCTAATTGTAAATTGATTTTGGACACGTTGTTTGGTACTTGAATAGTTGTTAAGTGTCAATTGGAAGGGAAAATTGTTTGAAATTTAAACTATCCAACAGGGTAATGTCACGTGGCAAAGTGAAAAATAAAGTGTACAACATAGTGCACATGAAGCAAAGTTCTTACCGATTGAACTTTGCTATTTGTACACTGATTTTTGACAAGTTCTTTGACACTTGCATTTTCGTCAGGTATCAACTGGATAGAAAAACCATTTGAAATTTAAACTATTCAACGGGGTAATATCACCTAGCAAAGTGTAAACTAAAGTGTACACCATAGTGTGTATGTACCAAGGTTCTTACCGATTGAACCTTGCTATTTGTATGCTGATATTTGACATGTTGTTTGACACTTGAATTGTTGTTAAGTGTTAATTGGATGGGAAAACTGTTTGAAACTTAAACTATCCAACAGGGTAATGTCACGTGGAAAGTGTAAACAAAAGTTTACGCCATAGTGTACATGTAGCAAGGTTCTTACCGATTGAACTTTGCTATTTGTGCACTGATTTTTGACACGTTGTTTAACACTTGCATTGTTGTCAAGTGTCAATTGGATGGGAAAACTATTTGACATTTAAACTACGCTACAGGGTAATGTCACGTGGCAAAGTGTAAACTAAAGTGTACACCATAGTGTACATTTAGCACGGTCCTTACCGATTGAACTTTGCTATTTGTACACTGATTCATGACACGTTGTTTGACACTTGCATTGTTGTCAAGTGTCAATTGGATAAAAAAACTATTTGAAATTTAAATTGTCCAACAGGGTAATGTCACATGGCAATGTGTAAACTAAAGTGTGTACACCATAGTGTACATGTAACAAGGTTCTTACCGATTGAACTTTGCTATTTGTACACTGATTTTTGACACGTTGTTTGACACTTGCATTGTTGTCAAGTGTCAATTGGGAGGGAAAATTGTCTGAAATTCAAAGTGTCGAACAGGGTAATATCAAGTGCCAAAGTATAAACTAAGGTGCACACCAATGTGTGCATGTAGCAATATTCTTACCGATTGAACTTTGCCATTTGTACACTAATTTTTGACACGTTTGACACTTGCATTGTAGTCAAGTGACAATTGGATGAGAAAACTATTTGAAATTTAAACTGTCCAACAGTGTAACGTCACGTGACAAAGTTTAAACCAAAGTGTACACCATTTTGTACGTGAAGCAAAGTTTTTACCGATTGAATTTTGCTATTTGTACACTAATTTTTGACATGTTGTTTGACACTTGCATTTCTTACCGATTGAACTTTGCAGTTCGCACACTAATTTTTGACTCGTTATTTGACACTTACATTGTTGTCAAATGTCAATTGGGTGGGAAAATGGTTTGAAATTTAAACTGTCCAACAGGGTAATGTCACATCTCAAAGTGTAAAATAAAGTGTACACCATAGTGTACATGTTGCATGGTTCTTACCGATTGAACTTCGATATTTGTACACTAATTTTTGACACATTGTTGGACACTTGCATTGTTGTCAAGTGTCAATTGGATAGGAAAACTGTTTGAAATTTAAACCGTCCAATGGGGTTAATGTCACATGACAAAGTTTAAATTAAAGTGTACACCATAGTGTACATGTAGCCTGGTCCGTATCGATTGAACTTTGCTATTTGTACACTAATTTTTGACACGTTGTTTGATACTAGCATTGTTGTCACATGTCAATTTGATGGGAAACTGTTTGAAATTTAAACTGTCCAACAACGTAATGTCACGTGAAAAAGTGTAAACTAAAGTGTACACCATAGCGTACATGTCTCAAATGTTCTTACCAATTGAATTTTGCTATTTGTACATCGATTTTGATACGTTGTTCAACACCTGCATTGTTGTCAAGGGTCAATTCGATGGGAAAACACTTTGAAATTTAAACTGTCCAACAGGGATATGTCACGTGGCAAAGTGTGAACAAAAGTGTACATGAAGCGAGGTTCTTACCGATTGAACTTTGAAAATTTATACACCAATTTTTGACACGTTGTTTGATACTTGCATTATTGTGAAGTGTTAATTGGATTGGAAAACTGTTTGAAATTGAAGCTGTCGAATAGAGAAATATCACCTGGCAAAGTGTAAACTAAATTGTACACCACAGTGTACATGTGGCAAAGTTCTTACCCACTGAACTTTTCCATTTGTACACTGATTTTTGACACGTTGTTTGACACTTGCATTGTTATCAAGTGCCGATTCGATTGGAAAATGGTTTGAAATTTAAAATGTGCAACAGGGATACGTCACGTGGCAAAGTGTAAACTAAAGTGTATACCATAGTGTAAATGATGCAAGGTTCTTACCGTTTGAACATTGCTATTTGTACACAGATTTTTGAAACATTGTTTGACACATGCATCATTGTCAAGTGTCAACTGGATGGGAAAACTGTTTGAAATTTAAACTGTACAACAGGGTAATGTCATGTGGCAAAGTGTAAACTAAAGTGTACACCATAGTGTACATGTAGCAAGGTTCTTACTGATTGAACTTTGCTATTTGTATACTGAATTTGGACACGTTGTTTGACACTTAAATTGTTGTCATGTGTCAATTGGATGGGAAAATTGTTTGAAACTTAAACTGTCCAACCGGGTAATGTCACGTGGCAAAGTGCAAATTAAAGTGTGTATACCATAGTGTACATTTAGCAAGGTTCTTACCGATTGAACTTTGCTATTTGTACGCTGATTTTTGACACGTTGTATGACACTTGCATTGTTGTCGAGTGTTAATTGGATGGGAAAACTATTTTAAATTTAAATTGCCCAACAGGGTAATGTCACATGGCAAAGTGTAAACTAAAGTGCACCATTGTGTACATGAAGCAAGGTTTTTACCGATTGAACTTTTCTATTTGTACACTGATTTTTAACACATTGTTTGACACTTGCATTGTTTTCGAGTGTTAATTGGGTTGGAAAATAGTTTGAAATTTAAATTGTCCAATAGGGTAATGTGAAGTGGCAATGTCTAAACTAAAGTGTAAACCATAGTGTGCATGTCTTAAGGTTATTACCGATTGAACTTTTCTATTTGTACAATGATTTTTGACACGTTGTTTGACACTTACGTTGTTGTTAACTGTCAATTCGGTGGGAGAACTATTTAAAATTTAAACTGTGCAACAGGGTAATGTCACGAGGTAAAGTGTAAACTTAAGTGTACACCATAGTGAACATGTAGCATGGTCCATACTGAATGAACTTTGCTATTTATACATTGATTTTTGAAATGTTGTCTGACACTTGCATTGTTGTCAAGTGTCAATTCCATAGGAAAACTATTTAAAATCTAAACTGTGCGACAGGGTAATGTCATGTGACAAAGTGTAACTACTACCGATAGAACTTTGCTATTTGTACATTGATTTTTGAAAAGTTGTTTGACACTTACAATGTTGTCAAGTGTTAATTGGATTGGAAAATTGTTTGAAATTTAAACTGTCCAACAGGGTAATGTCACTTGGCAAAGTGTAAACTAAAGTGTACACCATGGTGTACATGTAGCAAGATTCTTACCGATTGAACTTTACGATTTGTACACAGATTTCTGACACGTTGTTTAACACTTGAATTGTTGTCAATTGTCAATTGGATGGGAAAACTATTTGAAATTTAAATTGTCCAACAGGGTGATGTCTTGTTGCAAAGTGTAAACTAAAGTGTACACCATCGTGTACATGTCGCAAGGTTCTTACCGACTGAAATTTGCTATTCGTACACTAATTTTTGATACGTTGTTTGACACTTACATTGTTGTTAGGTGTCAATTGGATTGGAAAACTGTTTGAAATTGAAACTGTCCAACAAGGATATGTCACGTGGCAAAGTGTTAACGAAAGTGTACACCATAGTGTACATGATGCAAGGTTCTTACGGATTGAACTTTACCATTTGTACACATATTTTTGACACTTTGTTTGACACATGCATTGTCGTCAAGTGTCAATTGGACGTGAAAATTGTTTGAAATTTTAACTGTCCAATAGCGTAATGTCACTTGGCAAAGTGTAAACTAAAGTGTATATCATAGTGTATATGTAGCAAGGTTTTTACTGATTCAACTTTGCTATTTGTACACTAATTTTGGACATGTTGTTTGACACTTGAACTGTTGTCAATTGTCAATTGGATGGAAAAACTATTTGAAACTTAAACAGTACAGTAGGGTAATGTCATGTGGGGAGTGTAAACTAAAGTGTGTACACCTTAGTGTACATGTAGTAAGGTTCTTACCGATTGAACTTTGCTATTTGTACACTGATTTTTGACACGTTGTTTGAAACATGTATTGTTATCAAGTGTCAATCGGAAGGAAAAAATGTTTGAAATTTAAACTGTCCAATAGGGGAATGTCACGTGGCAAAGTGAAAACTAAAGTGTACAACATAGTGCACATGAAGCAAGGTTCTTACCGATTGAACTTTGCTATTTGTACACTAATTTTTGACAAGTTGTTTGACACTTGCATTGTCGTCAAGTATTAATTGGATAGAAAAATTGTTTGAAATTTAAACTGTTCAACGGGGTAATATCACCTGGCAAAGTGTAAACTAAAGTGTACACCAAAGTGTGCATGTAGCAAGGTTCTTACCGATTGAACCTTGCTATTTGTACACTGATATTTGACATGTTGTTTGACACTTGAATTGTTATCAAGTGTTGATTGGATGGGAAAACTATTTGAAACTTAAACTATCCAATAGGGTAATGTCACGTGGAAAGTGTAAACAAAAGTTTACGCCATAGTGTACATGTAGCAAGGTTCTTACCGATTGAACTTTGCTATTTGTGCACTGATTTTTGACACATTGTTTGACACTTGCGTTGTTGTCAAGTGTCAATTGAATGGGAAAACTGTTTGACATTTAAACTACCCTACAGGGTAATGTCACGTGGTAAAATGTAAACTAAAGTGTACACCATAGTGTACATTTAGCACGGTCCTTACCGATTGAACTTTACTATTTGTACACTAATTCATGACACATTTTTTGACACTTGCATTGTTATCAAGTGTCAATTGGATAGGAAAACTATTTGAAATTTAAATTGTCCAACAGGGTAATGTCACATGGCAATGTGTAAACTAGAGTGTGTACATCATAGTGTACATGTAGCAAGGTTCTTACCGATTGAACTTTGTTATTTGTACACTAATTTTTGACACGTTGTTTGACACTTGCATTGTTGTCAAGTATCAATTGGGAGGGAAAATTGTCTGAAATTTAAAGTGTCGGACAGGGTAATGTCATGTGGTAAAGTATAAACTAAGGTGTACACCAATGTGTGCATGTAGCAATGTTCTTACTGATTGAACTTTGCTATTTGTACACTAATTTTTGACACGTTTGACACTTGCATTGTAGTCAAGTGACAATTGGATGAGAAAACTGTTAGAAATTTAAACTGTTCAATAGGGTAACGTCACGTGACAAAGTTTAAACCGAAGTGTACACCATTGTGTACATGAAGCAAGGTTCTTACCGATTGAATTTTGCCATTTGTACACTAATTTTTGACACGTTGTTTGACACATGCATTTCTTACCGATTGAACTTTGCAATTTGCATACTAATTTTAGACTCGTTATTTGACACTTACATTGTTGTCAAATGTCAATTGGGCGGGAAGATAGTTTGAAATTTAAACTGTCCAACAGGGTAATGGCACGTGGCAAAGTGTAAACTAAAGTGTACACCATAGTGTACACGTTGCATAGTTCTTACCGATTGAATTTCGCTATTTGTACACTGATTTTTGACATATTGTTGAACACTTGCATTGTTGTCAAGCGTCAATTGGATAAGAAAATTGTTTGAAATTTAAACCGTCCAACAGGGTAATGTCACATGACAAAGTTTAAACTAAAGTGTATACCATAGTGTACATGTAGCATGGTCCGTATCGATTGAATTTTGCTATTTGTACACTAATTTTTGACACGTTGTTTGATACTAGCATTGTTGTCAAGTGTCATTTCGATGGGAAAACTGTTTGAAATTTAAACTATCCAACAACGTAATATCACGTGAAAAAGTGTAAACTAAAGTGTACACCATAGCGTACATGTCTCAAATGTTCTTACCAATTGAACTTTTCTATTTTTACATCGATTTTGATACGTTGTTCGGCACTTGCATTGTTGTCAAGGGTCAATTCGATGGGAAAACCCTTTGAAATTTAAACAGTCCAACAGGGATATGTCACGTGGCAAAGTGTAAACAAAAGTGTACACCATAGTGTACATGAAGCGAGGTTCTTACCGATTGAACTTTGCAATTTCTACACCAATTTTTGACACATTGTTTGACACTTGCATTATTGTCAAGTGTCAATTGGATTGGAAAACTGTTGGAAATTGAAACTGTCGAACAGGGAAATGTCACCCGGCAAAGTGTAAACTAAAGTGTACACCATAGTGTACATGTACTAAGGTTCTTACCAATTGAATTTTTCTATTTTTACACTGATTTTTGACATGTTGTTTGACACTTGCATTGTTATCAAGTGTCAATTCGATTGGAAAACTATTTAAAATGTGCAACAGGGATATGTCACGTGGTAAAGTGTAAACTAAAGTGTACACGATAGTGTACATGATGCAAGGTGCTTACCGTTTGAACTTTGCTATTTGTACACAGATTTTTGAAACATTGTTTGACACATGCATCATTGTCAAGTGTCAATTGGATGGTAAAACTGTTTGAAATTTAAACCTACAACAAGGTAATGTCACATGGCAAAGTGTAAAATAAAATTTAACACCATAGTGTACATGTAGCAAGGTACTTACCGATTGAACTTTGCTATTTGTACACTGAATTTGGAAACATTGTTTGACACTTAAATTATTGTCATGTGTCAATTAGATGGGAAAATTGTTTGAAACTTAAACTGTCCAACCGGGTAATGTCATGTGGCAAAGTGTAAACTAAAGTGTGTACACCATAGTGTAGATTTAGAAAGGTTCTTATCGATTGAACTTTGCTATTTGTACACTGATTTTTGACGCGTTTTATGACACTTGCATTGCTATCGAGTGTCAATTGGATGGGAAAGCTGTTTTAAATTTAAATTGCCCAATAGGGTAATGTCACGTGGCAAAGTGTAAACTAAAGTGCACCATTGTGTACATGAAGCAAGGTTCCTACTGATTGAACTTTTCTATTTGTACACTGATTTTTAACACATTGTTTGACACTTGCATTGTTTTTGAGTGTCAGTTGGGTTGGAAAATAGTTTGAAATTTAAACTGTCCAATAGGGTAATGTCAAGTGGCAATGTCTAAACTAAAGTGTACACCATATTGTACATGTCGTAAGGCTATTACCGATTGTACAATGATTTTTAACAGATTGTTTGACACTTGCATTGTTGTCAACTATCAATTCGATGGGAAAACTATTTAAAATTTAAACTGTATAGCAGGGTAATGTCACAAGGCAAAGTGTAAACTAAAGTGTACACCATAGTGTACATGTAGCATGGTTCATACCGATTGAACTTTACTATTTGTACACTGATTTTTGACACGTTGTTTGACACTTGCATTGTTGTCAAGTGTCAATTCCATAGGAAAACTATTTAAAATCTAAACTGTGCGACAGGGTAATGTCATGTGACAAAGTGTAAACTATTACCGATTGAACTTTGCTATTTGTAGATTGTTTTTTGACACGTTGTTTGACACTTGTATTGTTGTCAAGTGTTAATTGAATGGAAAAACTGTTTGAAATTTAAATTGCCCAACAGGGATATGTCACGTGGCAAACTGTAAACTAAAGTGTACATGAAGTAGGGTTCTTACCGATTGAACTTTGCTATTTGTACACTGATTTTTGACACATTGTTTGACACTTGCATTGTTGTCAAGTGTCAATTGGATTGGAAAACTGTTTGAAATTTAAACTGTCCAACAGGGTAATATCGCATGACAAAGTGCAAACTAAAATGTATACCATGGTATACATGTAGCAAGATTCTTATCGATTGAACTTTGCGATTTGTACACTGATTTCTGACACGTTGTTTGACACTTGAATTGTTGTCAATTGTCAATTGGATGGGAAAATTGTTTGAAATTTAAATTGTCCAACAGGGTAATGTCTCGTTTCAAAGTGTGAACTAATGTGTACACCATAGTGTACATGTCGCAAGGTTCTTACCGATTGAACTTTGCTATTTGTACACTAATTTTTGACACGTTGTTTGACACTTACATTATTGTCAGGTGTCAATTGGATTGGAAAACTGTTTGAAATTCAAACGTCCAACAGGGATATGTCACGTGGCAAAGTGTTAACTAAAGTGTACACCATAGTGTACATGATGCAAGGTTCTTACCGATTGAACTTGACTATTTGTACACATATTTTTGACACATTGTTTGACACATGCATTGTTGTCAAGTGTCAATTGGATGGGAAAACTATTTGAAACTTAAACAATACAACAGGGTAATGTCATGTGGGAAGTGTAAAATAAAGTGTGTACACCTTAGTGTACATGTAACAAGGTTCTTACCGATTGAACTTTGCTATTTGTACACTGATTTTTGACACATTGTTTGACACATGCATTGTTGTCAAGTGTCAATTGGATGGGAAAACTATTTGAAACTTAAACAATACAACAGGGTAATGTCATGTGGGAAGTGTAAACTAAAGTGTGTACACCTCAGTGTACATGTAGCAAGGTTCTTACCGACTAAACTTTGCTATTTGTACACCGATTTTTGACACATTGTTTGACACATGCGTTGTTATCAAGTGTCAGTTGGATGGAAAAATTATTTAAAATTTAAACTGCCCATCAGGATAATGTCACGTGGGAAGGTGTAAACTAAAGTGTTCACCATAACGTACATGTAACAATGTTTTTACCGATTGAACTTTGCTATTTGTAAACTAATTTTTGACACGTTGTTTGACACTTGCATTGTTGTCAGGTGTCAATTGGATTGGAAAACTGTTTGAAATTTAGACTGTCCAACAGGATATGTCACGTGGCAAAGTGATAACTAAAGTATACACCATAGTGTGCATGATGCAAGGTTCTTACCGATTGAACTTTACTATTTGTACATAGATTTTTGACACATTGTTTGACACTTAAATTGTTGTCATGCACCAATTGGATGGAAAAATTGTTTGAAACTTAAACTGTCCAACCGGGTAAAGTCACGTGGCAAAGTGTAAACTAAAGTGTGTACACCATAGTGTACATTTGGCAAGGTCCTTACCGATTGAACTTAGCTATTTGTACACTGATTTTTAACGCGTTGTTTGACACTTGTGTTGTTGTCAAGTGTCAATTAGATAGGAAAACTTTTTGAAATTTAAACTGCCCAACGGGGTAATGTCATGTGGAAAAGTGTAAACTAAAGTGTACACCATAGTGTACATGAAGCAAGGTTCTTACCGATTGAACTTTGCTATTTGTGTTGGGAATTTACTTAAACATGCACAGCGGAATTTAATAAATTTCAATTCCCATTCAGGATTCAGCTTTGTGTTTAGATAAAAACTGTGATAAGAAATATACCTTTTCTTTTAATTTGCAAACTCCTTCGCATTATTCCTTTCCAGCAGCTTGAATCTGCCTCCCACAGCTGTCCAATTGCCCAGCCTCTAATGAAATCCACACAGAGAATAGACTGCAACTGCTAGAGTTTTTCTCTTGTGCTAGCAAGAATAATGAAAACCTTATGGACCTCAAACCCTAGCTATGTATATATATAAACCCAAACGGACCTGGCCCGGTCCGGTCCAATATTTAATTAATCCAATTAATTAAACCCGATCCGTGAATTAATTAATCCAATTAATTAATTCGAGAATATAAATAACAAATCTAATTAATTAATTTATCCAACGATTGTTAAATTAACCAATTCGCAATTTGCAATCTTCCAATTCTCTTTTGTGTGCGACCCATTAGGTTCCCGACCACGATGCCTAACGTCGTGAAATATTATTTTGATCTAATCAAAATTGATAAATTAATACACCCTTTTAATTTATCGTCAATTCACACTCGCCGTCCCTGATTGACATCTAGCAATGTGTCAGGGCAATACATGTGACGAAAAATGTCACGTGGTATGACAAAATCAAATTCGTTCATTTACCGTGAAACTATTATCCCTTCGTCAATACGATCCAATCAATTACGAGATATGGAATTGTGTCAATCTCGATCATTGATCATATCTTTCACTCCACTATTAAGTCAATATAAATCGAAAACTCCTTTTCGACTTATGAGTATACCTTGGCCAAGGATTTCATCATCGACTTAATTGAATGAAATGCAGATCATAATCTCCTACTATCTAAGAGTGACGAATCCTTTATTGATCAATCACAACCTTCATACGATTCTTGACGTGCCCGAACGATGTCGTATTAGCGGCCCTTTTTAGAGCAACATCCAACACCGCCAAAGTATGACTGTCCTCATATAAGGTACCATGACGACCTCAAGTCAAAGGACCAATTTCACTACCGAACGTTAGAGATTAGCCACTGACACTCAGATAGTTATCCATGTGAAATCTCTTAGCGGGTCTCCAATGTTTTGTTCTATAACAAAACATCCACGTGTTCATTTAAGTGTCACCACACTTTAACTCGTGAGATCAGCTACTTACTTCACAAGTAAGAAATGTCACACGTGATGGTCTAACTGTATTAACGATATCCGTATCTCGTCATTACTTACGACCATGGTTTATTCAAGATCCAATTATATGTAATTTGTATCTCACAATCACAATCCTTGTGACTAACAGATTACCTAAAAATTAGATCTTCAGATTCTATTATTTAATATTATTTATCACAAAATTAATTTAAACAAATAATAGATCTTGCCAAAATCAAATGCATTAAATATATTAAAAGCGTTTACAACCTAAATCGAGTGGATCTAGGGCATAACACTTACAATTTGTACACTAATTTTTGACACATTGTTTGACACTTAGATTGTTTTAGAGTGTCTATTGGGTTGGAAAATAGTTTGAGATTAAAACTGTCCAACAGGGTAATGTCAAGTGGCAATATGTAAACTAAAGTGTACACCATAGTGTACATATCGCAAGGTTATTACCTATTGAATTTTGCAATTTGTTTACTTCTTTTTCACATGTTGTTTGATGCTTGCATTGTTGTCAACTGTGAATTCGATGGGAAAACTGTTTAAAATTTAAACTGTATAACAGGGTAACATCATGTGGCGAAGTGTAAACTAAAGTGTACACCATAGCGTACAAGTCGCATGGTCCGTACCGATTGAACTTTGCTATTTGTACACAGATTTTTGACACGTTGTTTGACACCTGCATTGTTGTCAAGTGTCAATTCGATGAGAAAATTGTTTGAAATTTAAACTCTCCAATAGGGAAATATCACGCGACAAAGTGTAAACTATTACCGATTGAAATTAGCTATTTGTTCTTTGATTTTTGACACGTTGTTTGACACTTGCGTTGTTGTCAAGTCTCAATTCGGTGGAAAAATAGTTTGAAATTTAAATAGCCCAACGGGATAATGTCACGTGGAAAAGTGTAAACTAAAGTGTACACTATAATGTACATGAAGCAAGGTTTTTACCGATTAAACTTTGCTATTTATACACTGATTTTTGACACACTGTTTAGCACATGAATTGTTGTCAGGTGTCAATTGGATTGAAAAACTGTTTGAATTTTAAACTGTCCAACAGGGTAATGTCACGTGGCAAAATGTAAACTAAAGTGTACACCATGGTGTACATGTAGCAAGGTTCTTACCGATTGAACTTTACTATTTGTACACTGATTTTTGACACGTTGTTTGACACTTGAATTGTTGTCAACTGTCAATTGGATGGGAAAACTATTTGAAATTTAAATTGTCCAACAGGGTATTGTCTCATTGCAAAGTGTAAACTAAAGTGTACACCATAGTGTACATGTCGCAAGGTTCTTACCGATTGAACTTTGCTGTTAGTACACTAATTTTTGACATGTTGTTTGACACTTACATTGTTGTCAGGTGTCAATTGGATTGGAAAACTATTTGAAATTCAAACTGTCCAGCAGGGATATGTCACGTGGCAAAGTGTTAACTAAAGTGTACACCATAGTGTACATAATGTAATGTTCTTACCGATTGAACTTTACTATTTGCACAGAGATTTCTGACACATTGTTTGACACATGCATTGTTGTCAAGTGTCAATTGGTTGGAAAGATTGTTTGAAATTTAAATTGTCCAACAGAGTAATGTCACGTGGCAAAGTGTAAATAAAAGTGTACACCGTAGTGTACATGTAGCAAGGTTCTTACATATTCAACTTTGCTATTTGTACACTGATTTTGGACACGTTGTTTGACACTTCAATTGTTGTCAAGTGTCAATTGGATAGAAAAACTGTTTGAAACTTAAACTGTCCAACATGGTAATGTCATGTGGGAAAGTGTAAACTAAAGTGTGTACACCTTAGTGTACATTTAGCAAAGTTCTTACCTATTGAACTTCGCTATTTGTACGCTGATTTTTGACACGCTGTTTGCCACTTGCGCTGTTGTCAAGTCTCAATTGGATGGAAAAACTATTTGAAATTTAAATTGCCCAACGGGATAATGTCACGTGGGAAAGTGTAATCTAAAGCATACACCATAATGTACATGAGGCAAGGTTCTTACGGATTGAACTTTGCTATTTGTACACTGGTTTTTGACACATTGTTCGACACTTGCATTGTTGTCAGGTGTCAATTGGATATGAAAACTGCTTGAAATTTAAACTGTCCAATAGGGTAATATCACGTGGCAAAGTGTAAATGAAAGTGTACACCATGTTGTACATGTAGCAAGGTTCTTACCGATTGAACTTTATTATTTGTACACTAATTTTTGACACGTTGTTTGACACTAGAATTGTTGTGAACTATCAATTGGATAGGAAAACTGTTTGAAATTTAAATTGTCCAACAGGGTAATGTCTCATTGCAAAGTGTAAAGTAAAGTGTGCACTGTAGTGTACAAGTTGTAAGGTTTTTACCGATTGAACTTTGCTATTTGTGCACTAATTTTTGACATGTTGTTTGACACTTACAACATTGTCAGGTGTCAATTGGATTGGAAACCAGTTTGATTTTTAAACTGTCCAACAGGTATATGGTGTAACATTCCGAAATTTTTTGAAGAAAATAAATAAATTATTATATTATTTTGAAAGTGAGGGATTAAGGTGAAATAAATATTAATATATTATATATTTGGGGTCAAATAATTGGATTTTGATAAAGTAATGATATGTATATCAATATTAGACTCATTTCGAAGGTCGTAATTAATTAGAAGTCTATGATTCGAGAAAAGTTATTTTGGATAAGAACGTATTAAGTTATACCCAATTGAAAGAAAACAAGATAAATATAATTTTATATAGTTTTAATCCAATTCATTTTCTCTCTTTAGAAACGTGTGAGGTGTGTCTTTTAATTTTACTCATTTTTTTAAAGTTTAATATTAACCCATTTTAAATTTGATTGATTGGCTGCCACATTTTTATTGGATAGGAATGGTAGTTCTTTTAGATGGAATAAAATAATGATAAAGTACAATTTTTTTATGATACGTGCCACATTGGATTTGACTTTATCAAATCAAAGTTTTGGTTTATCTACTACTCTAGCCTACACCTATAAATACTAGGCAA
>NW_019256636.1:0-43350 GCF_002742605.1 Olea europaea var. sylvestris | reverse complement strand
AAGCAAGGTTCTTACCGATTGAACTTTACTATTTGTACACTAATTTTTGACACATTGTTTGACACTTGCATTATTGTCAAGTGTCAATTGGATTGGAAAATTGTTTGAAATTTAAATTGTCCAACAGGGTAATATCACATGGTAAGGTGTAAACTAAGGTTTACACCATGGTTTACATGTAGCAAGGTTCTTACCGATTGAACTTTGCTGTTTGTACACTAATTTTTGACACGTTATTTGACACTTACAATGTTGTCAACTGTCAATTGGATGGAAAAACTATTTGTAATTTAAATTGTCCAACCGGGTAATGTCTCGTTGCAAAGTGTAAACTAAAGTGCACACCGTAGTGTACATGCTGTAATGTTCTTACCGATTGAACTTTACTATTTGCATAGAGCTTTTTGACACAACGTTTGACACATGCATTGTTGTCAAGTGTCAATTGGTTGGAAAAATTGTTTGAAATTTAAACTGTCCAACAGGGAAATGTCACGTGGTAAAGTGTAAATAAAAGTGTACATGTAGCAAGGTTCTTACAGATTCAACTTTACTATTTGTACACTGATTTTGGACACGTTGTTTGACACTTTAATTGTTGTCAAGTGTCAATTGGAGAGAAAAACTGTTTGAAACTTAAACTGTCCAACAGGGTAATGTCATGTGGAAAAGTGTAAACTAAAGTGTTTACACCTTAGTGTACATTTAGCAAGGTTCTTGCCGATTGAACTTCGTTATTTGTACACTGATTTTTGACACGCTGTTTGACACTTGCGCTGTTGTCAAGTCTCAATTGGATGGAAAAACTATTTGAAATTTAAACTGCCCAACGGGATAATGTCACGTGGGAAAATGTAAACTAAAGCATACACCATAATTTACATGAAGCAAGGTTCTTACCGATTGAATGTTGCTATTTGTACATTGATTTTTGATACATTGTTCGACACTTGCATTGTTGTTAGGTGTCAATTGGATAGGAAAACTATTTGAAATTTTAACTGTCCAAAAGGGTAATGTCACGTGACAAAGTGTAAACTAAAGTGTATACCATGGTGTGCATGTAGCAAGGTTCTTACCAATTAAACTTTACTATTTGTACACTGATTTTTGACTCATTGTTTGACACTAGAATTGTTGTAAACTATCAATTAGATGGGAAAACTGTTTGAAATTTAAATTGTCTAACAGGGTAATGTCTCATTGCAAAGTGTAAAGTAAAGTGTGCACCATAGTGCACATGTCTTAAGGTTTTTACTGATTGAATTTTGCTATTTGTGCACTAATTTTTGACACGTTGTTTGACACTTACATTATTGTCAGGCGTCAATTGGATTGGAAACCTGTTTGATATTTTAACTGTCCAACAGAAATATGGCACGTGGCAAAGTGTTAACTAAAGTGTACACCATAGTATACATGATCCAAGGTTCTTACCGATTGAACTTTACTATTTGTACACAGATTTTTGACACATGCATTGTTGTCAAATGCCAATTGGATGAGAAAATTGTTTGAAATTTAAACTGTCCAATAGGGTAATGCCACGTGGTAAAGTGTAAACAAAAGTGTACACCGTAGTGTACATGTATCAAGGTTCTTACAGATTCAACTTTGGTATTTGTACACTGATTTTGGACACATTGTTTGACACTGCAATTTTTGTCAAGTGTCAGTTGGATAGAAAAACTGTTTGAAACTTAAATTGTCCAACAGGGCAATGTCACGTGGCAAAGTGTGAATAAAAGTGTACACTGTAGTGTACATGTAGCAAGGTTCTTACAGATTCAACTTTTCTATTTGTACACTGAGTTTTGACAAGTTGTTTGACACTTGCGTTGTTCTCAAGTGTCAGTTGGGTTGGAAAATAGTTTGAAATTTGAACTGTCCAACAGGGTAATGTCAAGTGACAATGTCTAAACTAAAGTGTACACCATAGTGTACATGTCGCAAGGTTATTACCGATTGAACTTTGCAATTTGTACACTAATTTTTGACACGTTCCTTGAAACTTGCATTGTTTTCAACCGTAAATTCAATGGGAAAAGTGTTTAAAATCCAAGCTGTACAAGAGGGTAATGTCATGTTGCAAAGTGTAAACTAAAGTGTACACTATAGTGTACATGTAGCATGGTCCGTCTCGATTGAACTTTGCTATTTGTACACTGATTTTCGACACGTTGTTTGACACTTGCATTGTTGTCAAATGTCAATTCGATGGGAAAACTATTGGAAATTTAATAATGTCACATGACAACGTGTAAACTACTACCGATTGAACTTTGCTATTTGTACACTAATTTTTGGCACGTTGTTTCGAACTTGCATTGTTCTGAAGTGTCAATTGGATGGGAAAATTGTACAAAATTTAAATTACCCAACAGGGATATGTCACGTGGCAAAGTGTAAACAGAAGTGTACACCATAGTGTACATGAAGTAAGGCTCTTACCGATTGAACTTTGCTATTTGTACACTGATTTTTGACACATTGTTTGACGCTTGCATTGCTGTCAAGTGTCAATTGGATTGGAAAATTGTTTGAAATTTAAATTGTCCAATAGGGTAATGTCACGTGGCAAGGTGTAAACTAAGGTGTACACCATGGTTTACATGTAGCAAGGTTCTTACTGATTGAACTTTACTGTTAGTACACTAATTTTTGACACGTTGTTTGACACTTACAATGTTGTCAGGCGTCAATTGGATTGGAAACCTATTTGATATTTTAACTGTCCAACAGGTATATGGCACGTGGCAAAGTGTTAACTAAAGTGTACACCATAGTGTACATGATACAAGGTTCTTACCGATTGAACTTTACTATTTGTAAACAGATTTTTGAAACATTGTTTGACACATGCATTGTTATCAAATGTCAATTGGATGGGAAAATTGTTTGAAATTTAAACTGTCCAATAGGGTAATACCACGTGGCAAAGTTTAAACAAAAGTGTACACCGCAGTGTACATGTAGCAAGGTTCTTACAGATTCAACTTTGCTATTTGTACACTAATTTTGGACACGTTGTTTGACACTTCAATTGTTGTCAACTATCAATTGGATAGAAAAATTGTTTGAAACATAAACTGTCCAACAGGGTAATGTTACGTGGCAAAGTGTAAATAAAAGTGTACACCGCAGCGTACATGTAGCAAAGTTCTTATAGATTCAACTTTGCTATTTGTACACTGAGTTTTGACACGTTGTTTGACACTTGCGTTGTTCTCAAGTGTCAGTTGGGTTGGAAAATAGTTTGAAATTTGAACTGTCCAACAGGGTAATGTCAAGTGGCAATCTCAAAACTAAAGTGTACACCACAGTGTACAAATCGCAAGGTTTTTACTGATTGAACTTTGCAATTTGTACACTGATTTCTGACATGTTCCTTGAAACTTGCATTGTTGTCAACTGTAAATTCGATGGGAAAAGTGTTTAAAATTTAAACTGTACAACAGGGTAATGTCATGTTGCAAAGTGTAAACTAAAGTGTACAACATAGTGTACATATAGCATGGTCCGTATCGAGTGAACTTTGCTATTTGTACACTAATTTTCGACAAGTTGTTTGACACGTGCATTGTTGTCAAGTGTCAATTCGATGGGAAAACTGTTTGAAATTTAATAATGTCTCATGACAACGTGTAAACTATTACCGATTGAACTTTGCTATTTGTACACTTATTTTTGACACGTTGTTTCGGACTTGCATTATTCTGAAGTGTCAATTGGATGGGAAAACTGTACGAAATTTAAACTGCCCAAATGGGATATATCACGTGACAAAGTGTAAATAGAAGTGTACACCATAGTGTACATGAAGCAAGGTTATTACCGATTGAACTTTGCTATTTGTACACTGATTTTTGACACAGTGTTCGACACTTGCATTGTTGTCAAGTGTCAATTGGATTGGAAAATTGTTTGAAATTCAAACTGTCCAATAGGGTAATGTCTTGTAGCAAGGTGTAAACTAAGGTGTACACCATGGTTTACATGTAGCAAGGTTCATACAGATTGAACTTTGCTGTTAGTACACTAATTTTTGACACGTTGTTTGACACTTACAACATTGTCAGGTGTCAATTGGATTGGAAACCCGTTTGATATTTAAACTGTCCAACAGGTATATTGCACGTGGCAAAGTGTTAACTAAAATGTACACCATAGTGTACATGATGCAAGGCTCTTACAGATTGAACTTTACTATTAGTAAACAGATTTTTGACACATTGTTTGACACATGCATTGTTGTCAAGTGTCAATTGTTTGGAAAAATTGTTTGAAATTTAAACTGTCCAATAGGGTAATGTCACGTGGCAAAGTGTAAATAAAAGTGTTCACCGTAGTGTACATGTAGCAAGGTTCTTACAGATTCAACTTTGCTATTTGTACACTGATTTTGGACACATTGTTTGACACTTCAATTGTTGTCAAGTGTCAATTGGATAGAAAATCTGTTTGAAACTTAAATTGTGCAATAGGGTGATGTCATGTGGGAAAATGTAAACTAAAGTGTGTACACTTTAGTGTACATTTAGCATGGTTCTTATCGATTGAACTTCGCTATTTGTACACTAATTTTTGACACGTTGTTTGACACTTGCGTTGTTGTCAAGTGTCAGTTGGATGGGAAAATTGTTTTAAATTAAAATGCCCACAAGGTAATGTCACGTGGCAAAGTGTAAACAAAAGTGTACATGAAGTAAGGTTCTTACCGATTGAACTTTGCTATTTGTACACTGATTTTTGACACATTGTTAGACACTTACATTATTTTCGAGTGTCAATTGGATTGGAAAATAGTTTAAAATTTGAACTGTCCAACATGGTAATGTCAAGTGGCAATGTCTTAACTAAAGTGTACACCATAGTGTACATATCGCAAGGTTATTACTGATTGAACTTTACAATTTGTACACTGATTTTTGACACGTTGCTTGAAACTTGCATTGTTGTCAACTATCCATTCGATGGGGAAAATGTTTAAAATTTAAACTGTACAGCAGGGTAATGTCATGTTGCAAAGTGTAAACTAAAGTGTACACCATAGAGTACATGTAACATGATTTGTATCGATTGAACTTTGCTATTTGTACACTGATTTTTGACACGTTGTTTGACACCTGCATTGTTGTCAAATGTCAATTCGATGGGAAAACTGTTTGAAATTTAAACTGTCCAACCGGGTAATGTCACATGACAATGTGTAAACTATTATCGATTGAACTTTATTTGTACACTGATTTTTGACACGTTGTTTGAGACTTGCATTATTGTCAAGGTAGCAAGGTTCTTACTGATTGAACTTTGCTATTTGTACACTGTTAGTTGACACGTTGTTTGACAATTGCATTGTTGTCAAGTGTCATTGGGTTGGAAAATAGTTAGAAATTCAAACTGTCCATCAGGGTAATGTCAAGTGAGAATGTGTAAACTCAAGTGTACACCATAGTGTACGTGTCGCAAGGTTCTTACCGAATGAACTTTGCTATTTGTACACTGATTGTTGACACGTTGTTTGACACTTACATTGTTGTCAAGTGTCAATTAGATGGGAAAACTATTTGAAATTTAAATTGTCCAATAGGGATATGTCGCGTGGCAAAGTGAAAACTAAAGTGTATACCATAGTGTACATGATGCAAGGTTCTTACCGATTGAAATTTGCTATTTGTACCCAGATTTTTGACACATTGTTTGACACATGCATTATTTTCAAGTGTTAATTGGATGAGAAAACTATTTGAAATTTAAACGGTACAATAGGGTAATGTCACGTGGCAAAGTGTAGACTAGAGTGGACACCATAGTTTATATGTAGCAAGGTTCTCACCTATTGAACTTTACTATTTATACACTGATTTTGGACAAATTTTTTGACACTTGAATTGTTGTCATGTGTCAATTGGATGGGAAAGCTGTTTGAAACTTAAACTGTCCAACAAGGTAATATCACGCGGCAAAGTGTAAACTAAAGTGTGTACACCATAGTGTACATGTAGCACGGTTCTTACCGATTGAACTTTGCTATTTGTACACCGATTTTTGACACGTTGTTTGGCACTCGAATTGTTGTCAAGTATCGATTGGATGGGCAAACTGTTTAAAACTTAAATTGTCCAACGGGGTAATGTCACGTGGCAAAGTGTAAACTAAAGTGTGTACACCATAATATACATGTAGCAAGGTTCTAATTGATTGAACTTTGCTATTGTACACTGATTTTTGACACGTTGTTTCACATAGGTGTAGTTGTCAAGTGTCAATTGAATGGGAAAACTATTTGAAATTTAAACTGCCCAACAGGGTAATATTACATGGCAAACGTAAAATAAAGTGTACACCATAGTGTACACGAAGTAATGTTCTTACCGATTGGACTTTGCTATTTGTACACTGATTTTTGAAACATTGCTTGACACTTGCATTGTTGTCGAGTGTCAATTAGGTTGGAAAATAGTTTGAAATTTAAATTGTCCAATAGGGTAATGTCAAGTGACAAAGTGTAAACTAAAGTGTACATGTCGCAAGTTTTTTACCGTTTGAACTTTGCAAGTGTCAAACAATGTGTCAAAAATCAGTGTACAAATAACAAAGTTTAATCGGTAAGAACCTTGCTACATGTACACTATGGTGTACACACTTTAGTTTACACTTTGTCACGTGACATTACCCTGTTGGACAGTTTAAATTTCAAACAATTTTCCAAACCAATTGACATTTGACAACAATGCAAGTGTCAAACAATGTTTCAAAAATCAGTGTACATCAGCAAAGTTCTATCGGTAAGAACCTTGCTACATGTACACTATGGTGTACACTTTAGTTTGCACTTTGCCACGTGACATGACCCTATTGCACAGTTTAAATTTCAAAAAGTTTTCCCATCCAATAGACACTTGACCATAATGCAAGTGTCAAACAACGTGTCAAAAATTTGTGTATAAATAGCAATGTTCAATCTGTAAGGACCTTGCGACATGTACACCATGGTGTATACTTTTGTTTACACTTTGCCACGGGTCATTACCCTATTGGACAGTTTAACTTTCAAACAATTTTTCCATCCAATTGACATTTACCAACAATGCAAGTGTCAAACAACGTGTCAAAAATTAGTGTACAAATAGCAAAGTTCAATCGGTAAGGACCTTGCTACATGTATACTACTGTGTACATTTTAGTTTACACTTTGCCACTTGACATTACCCAATTAGACAATTTAAATTTCAAATAGGTTTCCTATTCAATTGATACTCGACAACAACGCAAGTGTCAAACAACATGTCAAAAATCAGTGTACAAATAGCAATGTTCAATCAGTAAGAACCTTGCGACATGTACACTTTGGTGTACACACTTTAGTTTACACTTTGCCACGTGACATTACCCTATTGGACTATTCAAATTTCAAATAGTTTTCCCATCCAATTGACACTTGACAACAATGCAAGTGTCGAACAACGTGTCAAAAATTAGTGTACAAGTAGCAAAGTTCAATCAGTAAGAACCCTGCTACATGTACACTTTATTTCGGACTTTGCCACATCACGTTACTCTATTGGATAATTTAAATTTCAAACAGTTTTCCCATTCAATTAACACTTCAAAATAATGCAAGTGTCAACCAATGTGTCGAAAATCAGTGTACGAATGGCAAAGTTCAATTAGTAAGGACCTTGCTACTTGTACACTATGGTGTACACTTTAGTTTACACTTTGCCACGTGATATTACCCTGTTGGACAGTTTAAATTTCAAACAATTTTCCAAACCAATTGACACTTGACAATGATGCAAGTGTCAAACAATGTGTCAAAAATCAGTGTACAAATAGTAAAGTTCAATCGGTAAGAACCTTGCTAAATGTACACTATGGTATACACTTTAATTTACACTTTGTCACGTGACTTTACCTTGCTGGACAGTTTAAATTTCAAACAATTTTTCCATCATATTAACACTTGAGAACAATGCAAGTGTCAAACAACGTGTCGAAAATTAGTGTACAAATAGCAAAGTTCAATATGTAAGTACCTTACTACATGTACACTATGGTGAGCACTTTTGTTTACACTTTGCCACGTGATATTACTTTATTGGACAGTTTGAATTTAAACAATTTTCCTACCCAATTGACACTTGACAACAATGCAAGTGTCGAACAACGTGTCGAAAATCAGTGTACAAATAGCAAAGTTCAATCGGTAAGGACCTTGCCACATGTACACTATGGTGTACACTTTAGTTTACACTTTGCCACGTGACATTTCCCTATTGGGCAGTATAAATTTGAAATAGTTTTTCCATCCAATTGACACTTAACAACAATGCAAGTGTCAAACAATGTGTCGAAAATCAGTGTACAAATAGCAAAGTTCAATCGGTAAGGACCATGCCACATGTACACTATTGTGTACACTTTAGTTTACAGTATGTCACGTGACATTACCCTATTCGGTAGTTTAAATTTTAAACATTTTTCCCATCTAATTGACACTTGAAAGCAATGCAAGTGTCAAACAACGTGTCAAAAATCAATGTACAAACAACAAAGTTCAATCGGTAAGAACCATGCTACATGTACACTAAGGTGTACACTTTAATTTACACTTTGCCACATGACATTACCATGTTGGACAGTTTAAATTTCAAAAAGTGTTTCAGTCTAATTGACACTTGACAACAGTGCAAGTATCAAACAACGTGTCGAAAATCAGTGTACAAATAGCAAAGTTCAATCTGTAAGAACCTCGCTACATGCACACTATGGTGTACACTTTGCCACGTGACATTTCCATGTTGGATAAATTAAATTTCAAACAGTTTTTTCCATCCAATTAACACTTCACAATAATACAAGTGTCAAACAATGTGTCAAAAATCAGTGTACAAATAGCAAAGTTCTATCGTTAAGGATCTTGCCACATGCACACTATAGTGTACACTTTAGTTTACACTTTGCCACGTGACATTACCCGGTTAGACAGTTTAAATTTCAAATATTTTTCCTATCCTATTGACACTTGACGACAACGCGAGTGTCAAACAACGTGTCAAAAATCAGTGTGCAAATAGCGAAGTTCAATCGATAAGAACCTTACTACATGTATACTATGGTGTACATTTTAGATTACACTTTTTCACGTGACATTACCCTGTTGGACAGCTTAAATTTCAAACAACTTTCCCTTCCAATTGACACTTGTCAACAATGCCTGTGCAAACAACATGTCAAAAATCAGTGTACAAATAGCAAAGTTCAATCGGTAAGGACCTTGCTACATAAACTATGGCGTACATTTTATTTTACACTTTGCCACATGATATTACCCAGCTGGATAGTTTAAATTTCAAACAATTTTCCCATCCAATTGACACTTGACAACAATGCAAGTGTCAAACAACGCGTCAAAAATTAGTATACAAATAGCAAAGTTCTATCGGTAAGGATCTTGCAACATACACACTATGGTGTACACTTTAGTTCACGCTTTGCCACGTGACATTACCCTGTTGGACGGTTTAAATTTCAAACAGTTTTCCAATCTAATCTACACTTGACAACAATACAAGTGTCAAAGAACGTGTCAAAAATTAGTGTACAAAGAGCCTTGTTCACTTGGTAAGGACCTTGCTACATGTACAGTATGGTGTAAACTTTAGTTTACTCTTTGTCACGTGACATTACGTTGTTGGCATGTTTAAATTCCAAACAATTTTCCCATCCAATTATCACATGACAACAATGCAAGTGTCAAACAACCTGTCAAAAATCATTGCACGAATAGCCAAGTTCAATCGGTAAG
Source organism: Olea europaea var. sylvestris (assembly GCF_002742605.1). Taxonomy (NCBI): domain Eukaryota; kingdom Viridiplantae; phylum Streptophyta; class Magnoliopsida; order Lamiales; family Oleaceae; genus Olea; species Olea europaea. Next base: position 33,539 of record NW_019256636.1, on the reverse strand, counting down.
GACCTTGCTACATGTACACTACGGTGTACACTTTAGTTTACACTTTGTCACGTGACATTACCCGGTTGGACAGTTTAAATTTTAAACAATTTTCCCATCTAATTGACACACCTGACAACAATACAAGTGTCAATCAACGTGTTAAAAATTAGTGTACAAATAGCAAAGTTCTATCAGTAAGAACCTTGCTACATGTACACTTCGGGGTATATCTTAATTTACACTTTGCCATGTGACATTACCCCGTTCGACCGTTTAAATTTCAAACAGTTTTTCCATCCAATTGACACTTGAAAACAATGCAATTGCCAAACAACGTGTCGAAAATCGATGTACGAATAGCAATGTTCAATCAGTAAGAATCTAGCTACGTGTACACTATAGTGTACACTTTACAACGTCACATTTCCTTGTTGGACTGTTTAAATTTCAAACAACTATTCCATCCAATTGACACTTCACAGCAATGCAAGTATCAAACAACGCGTCAAAAATCAGTGTACAAATAGCAAAGTTCAATTGATAAGGACCTTGCTACATGGACACTATGGTGTACACATTAGTTTACACTTTGCCACGTGACATTACTTTGTTGGACAGTTTAAATTTCAAATAGTTTTCCCATCCTATTGACACTTGACAACAACGCGAGTGTCAAACAACTTGTCAAAAATTAGTGTACAAATACTAAAGTTCAATCAGTAAGGACCTTACCACATGTACACTATAATTTAAACTTTACCACGTGACATTACCCTGTTGGAAAACCTAAATTTCAAATAGTTTTCCCATCCAATTGACACTTGACAACAATGCCTGTGTCAAACAATGTGCCAAAAATCAGTATACAAATTGCAAAGTTCAATAGGTAAGGACTTTGCTACATTTTAACTATGGTGTACAATTTAGTTTACACTTTGTCACGTAACATTACCCAGCCTGACAGTTTAAATTTCAAACAGTTCTTCCATTCAATTGACACTTGACAACAAAGCAAGTCTCAAACAACTTGTCCAAAATCAGTGTACAAATAGCAAAGTTCAATTGGTAAGGATCTTCCTACATGTACACTATGGTGGACACTTTAGTTTACACTTTGCCACGTGACATTACCCTGCTGAACAGTTTAAATTTCAAATAGTTTTCCCATTAAATTGACACTTAATGATAATGCAAGTGTCAAACAACGTGTCAAAAATTAGTGCACAAATAGCATAGTTCAATCGGTAAAGACCTTGCTACATGTACATTATGGTGTACACTTTAGTTTACACTTTGCCACGTGACATTACCCGGTTGGACAGTTTAAATTTCAAACAGTTTTGCCGTCCTATTGACACTTGACAACAACGCGAGTGTCAAACAACGTGTTAAAAATCAGTGTGCAAATAGCAAAGTTCAATCGATAAGAACCTTGCTACATGTACACTATGGTGTACATTTTAGATTACACTTTTCCACGTGACATTACTGTATTGGACATCTTAAATTTCAAACAATTTTCCCTTCCAATTAACACTTGACAACAATGCATGTGCAAACAACGTGTCAAAAATTAGTGTACAAACAGCAAAGTTCAATCGGTAAGAACCTTGCTACATGTACACTATGATGTATACTATAGTTTACACTTTGCCACGTGGCGTTACCCCGTTGGACAGTTTAAAATAGCTTTCACATCCAATTGACGCTTGACAACAATGCAAGTGTCAAACAACATGTCAAAAACCAGTGTACAAATAGCAAAGTCTAATCGGTAAGAACCTTGCTACATGTACACTATGCTGTACACTTTAGTTTACACTTTGTTATGTGACATTACCCTGTTGGACAGTTTAAATTTCAAACAGTTTTCCCATTAAATTGACACTTGGGGAAAATGCAAGTGTCAAAACCTACTAGACAGTTTAAGTTTAAAACAGTTTTCCTTCCCAATTGACTCTTGACAACAACACAAGTGTCAAACGTGTAAAAAATCAGTGTTCAAATAGGAAAGTTCAATCGGTATGAACCTTTCAACATGTATACTATGGTGTACACTTTAGTTTACACTTTGCCATAGGACATTACCCTTTTGGACAGTTTAAATTTCAAACAGTTTTCCCGTCCAATTGACACTTAACAATAATGCAAGTGTCAAACAACGTGTCAAAAATCAGTATACAAATAGTAAAGTTCAATCAGCAAGAACCGTGCAACATGTACACTGTGGTGTACACCCTTCAGTTTACCCTTTGCCACATGACATTACCCTGTTGGATAGTATTAATTTCAAATATTTTTCCCATCCAATTGACACTTGACAACATTACAGGTGTCAAACAATGTGTCAAAAAAGAGTGTACAAATTGGAGAGCTCAATCTGTCTGAGCCTTTCAACATGTACACTATGGGGTACACTTTAGTTTACACTTTATCACGTGACATTACCCTATTGGACAGTTTAAATTTGAACTAGTTTTCCCATCCAATTGACACTTGACAATAATGTATGTGTCAAACAACGTGTCAAAAATCTGTGTACAAATAGCGAAGTTCAATCGGTAAGAACCTTGCTACATGTACACTATGGTGTACACACTTTAGTTTACACTTTAACACGCGACATTACCCTATTGGACAGTTTAAATTTCAAGCAGTTTTCCCAGCCAATTGACACTTGACAACAATGCAAGTGTCAAACAATGAGTCAAAATATGTGTAAAAAATTGCAAAGTTCAATCGGTAAGAACCTTGCTACATGTACACTATGATTTACACCTTAGTTTACACTTTACCACGTGTCATTTCCCTATTGGACAGTTTAAATTTCAAATAGTTTTCCCATCCAATCGACACATGACAAGTGCCAAACAACGTGTCAAAAATCAGCGTATAAATTGTAAAGTTGAATCGGTAAGAACCTTGCGACATGTACACTATAGTGTACACTTTAGTTTACACTTTTCCACGTGTCATTACCCTATTTGACAGTTTAAATTTCAAAACAGTTTTTCCATCCAATTGGCACTGGACAACAATGCAAGTGTAAAACAACATGTTAAAAATCAGTGTACAAATTGCAAAGTTCAATCGGTAAAAATCTTGCGACATTTACACTATGGTGTACACTTTAGTTTATACTTTGCCATGTGACATTACCCTATTGCATATAAATTTCAAAATTTTTTTCCATCCAATTGACCCTTGACAACAACGCAAGTGTCAAACAACGTGTCGAAAATCAGTGTACAAATAGTAAAGTTCAATTGGTAAAGACCTTGCCACATGTACACTGTGGTGGACACTTTAGTTTATACTTTGTCACGTGTCATTACCCAATTGGACAGTTTAAATTTCAAACAATTTTTCCATCCAATTGACACTTGGCAACAATGCATGTGTCAAACAACGTGTCAAAAATTAGCGTACAAATAGCAAAGATCAATCGGTAAGGACCTTGCCACATGTACACTATAGTGTACACTTTAGTTTACACTTTGCCACATGATATTACCCTATTGCTCAGTTTAAAATTTTGAACAGTTTTGCCATCCAATTAACACTTAACAACAATGCAAGTGTCAAACAACGCGACGAAAATTAGTTTACAAATAGTAAAGTTCAATCTATAAGGACCTTGCCACGTGTACACTATAGTGTACACTTTAGTATACACTTTCCCATGTGACATTACCATGTTGGACAGTTTAAATTTCAAACAGTTTTCCCATCAAATTGGCACTTGACAACACTACAAATGTTAAACAACGTGTCTAAAACCAGTGTACAAATAGCAAAGTTCAATCGATAAGGGCCTTGCTACATGTAAACTATGGTGTACACTTTACTTTACACAATTCCACATGATATTGCCCTGTTGGACAGTTTAAATTTCGAACAGTTTTACACTTAACACTTGACAGCAATGCATGTGTCAAACAATGTGTCAAAAATCTGTGTACTAGTAGCAAAGCTCAATCGGTAAGAATCTTGCGACATGTACACTATGGTGATAGTTTAAATTTCGAACAGTTTTCCATCCAATTGACACTTGACAACAACACAAGTGTCAAACAACATGTCAAAAATCAGCGTACAAATAGTAAAGTTCGATGGGTAAGAACCTTGCGACATGTACACTATGGTGTACGCTTTAGTTTTCAATTTGCCATGTGTCATTACCCTGTTGGACAGTTTAAATTTCAAACAGTTTTCCTATTCAATTGACCCTTTACAATAATGCAAGTGTCCAACAATGCATCGAAATTCAGTGTACAAATAGTAAAGTTCAATCGTTAAGGACCTTTCCACATGTACACTATGGTGTACAGTTTAGTTTTACACTTTACCACGTGACATTACCATGTTGGACAGTTTAAATTTTAAATAGTTCTCCCACCCAATTGAAACTTGACAACAATACAAGTGTTAAACAATATGTCAAAAATCTGTGTACAAATAGCAAAGTTAATTCGGTAAGAACCTTGCCACATGTACACTATGGTGTACACTTTAGTTTACATTTTTCCACGTGACATTACTCTATTGGACAGTTTTAATTTAAAACAAATTTCCCATCCAATTGATATTTGACAACAATGCAAGTCTCAAACAACGTGTCGAAAATCAGCGTACAAATAGCAAAGATCAATCAGTAAGGACCTTGCCACATGTACACTATGGTGTACACTTTAGTTTACACTTTGCCACATGACATTATCCTATTGCTCAGTTTAAAATTTTGAACAATTTTACCATCCAATTAACACTTAACAACAATACAAGTGTCAAACAACGAGTCAAAAATATGCGTAAAAAATTGCAAAGTTCAATCGGTAAGAACCTTGCTACATGTACACTATGGTTTACACCTTAGTTTACTCTATACCACGTGTCATTTCCCTGTTGGACAATTTAAATTTCAAACAGTTTTCCCATCCAATTGACACATTTCAAGTGTCAAACAACGTGTCAAAAATCAGCTTATAAATTGTAAAGTTGAATCGGTAAGAACCTTGCGACATGTACATTATGGTGTACACTTTAGTTTACACTTTTCCACGTGTCATTACCCTATTTGACAGTTTAAATTTCAAACAATTTTCCCATCCAATTGGCACTTGACAATAATGCAAGTGTCAAACAACATGTTAAAAATCAATGTACAAATTACAAAGTTCAATCGGTAAAAATCTTGCGACATTTACACTATGGTGTACACTTTAGTTTATACTTTGCCACGTGACATTACCCTGTTGCATAGTTTAAATTTCAAAATTTTTTTCCATCCAATTGACCCTTGACAACAACGCAAGTGTCAAACAACGTGTCGAAAATCAGTGTACAAATAGTAAAGTTCAACTGGTAAAGACCGTGCCACATGTACACTATGGTGGACACATTAGTTTACACTTTGCCACGTGTCATTACCCAATTGAACAATTTAAATTTAAAAAAAATTTCCCATCCAATTGACACTTGACAACAATGCAAGTGTTAAACAACGTGTCGAAAATCAGCATACAAATAGCAAAGATCAATCAGCAAGGACCTTGCCACATGTACACTATGGTGTACACTTTAGTTTACACTTTGCCACATGACATTACCCTATTGCTCAGTTTAAAATTTTGAATAGTTTTGCCATCCAATTAATACTTAACAACAATGAAAGTGTCAAACAACGCAACAAAAATTAGTGTACAAATAGTAAAGTTCAATCTATAAGGACCTTGCCACTTGTACACTATGGTGTACACTTTAGTATACACATTGCCATGTGACATTACCATGTTGGACAGTTTAAATTTCAAACAGTTTTCCCATCCAATTGACACTTGACAACACTACAAATGTCAAACAACATGTCTAAAATCAGTGTACAAATAGCAAAGTTCAATCGGTAAGGACCTTGCTACATGGAAACTATGGTGTACACTTTACTTTACACAATTCCACATGATATTGCCCTGTTGGACAGTTTAAATTTCGAACAGTTTTACACTTGACACTTGACAGCAATGCTTGTGTCAAACAATGTGTCAAAAATCTGTGTACTAGTAGCAAAGTTCAATCGGTAAGAATCTTACGACATGTACACTATGGTGATAGTTTAAATTTCGAACAGTTTTCCATCCAATTAACACTTGACAACAACACAAGTGTCAAACAACGTGTCAAAAATCAGCGTACAAATAGCAAAGTTCGATAGGTAAGAACCTTGCGACATGTACACTATGGTGTACGCTTTAGTTTACAATTCGCCATGTGTCATTACCCTGTTGGATAGTTTAAATTTCAAACAGTTTTCCTATTCAATTGACCCTTGACAATAATGCAAGTGTCCAACAATGCATCGAAATTCAGTGTACAAATAGTAAAGTTCAATCGTTAAGGACCTTTCCACATGTACACTATGGTGTACAATTTAGTTTACACTTTGCCACGTGACATTACCATGTTGGACAGTTTAAATTTTAAATAGTTCTCCCACCCAATTGAAACTTGACAACAATACAAGTGTCAAACAATGTTTCAAAAATCAGTGTACAAGTAGCAAAGTTGAATCGGTAAGACCTTGCCACATGTACACTATGGTGTACACTTTAGTTTACACTTTGCCACGTGACATTACTCTATTGGACAGTTTTAATTTAAAACAAATTTTCCATCCAATTGATACTTGATAACAATACAAGTCTCAAACAACGTGTCGAAAATCAGTGTACAAATAGTAAAGATCAATCGGTAAAGTCCTTGCCACATGTACGCTATGGTGTACACTTTAGTTTACACTTTGCCACATGACATTACCCTATTGCTCAGTTTAAAATTTTGAACAGTTTTGCCATCCAATTAACATTTAACAACAATGCAAGTGTCAAACAATGTGACGAAAATTAGTGTACAAATAGTAAAGTTCAATCTAGAAGGACCTTGCCACGTGTACACTATGGTGTACACTTTAGTATACACTTTGCCATGTGACATTACCATGTTGGACAGTTTAAATTTCAAACAGTTTTCCCATCCAATTGACACTTGACAACACTACAAATGTCAAACAACGTGTCTAAAATCAGTGTACAAATAGCAAAGTTCAATCTGTAAGGACTTTGCTACATGTAAACTATGGTGTAAACTTTACTTTACACAATTCCACATGATATTGCCCTGTTGGACACTTGACAGCAATGCATGTGTCAAACAATGTGTCAAAAATCTGTGTTCTAGTAGCAAAGTTTAATCGGTAAGAATCTTGCGACATGTACACTATGGTGATAGTTTAAATTTCGAACAGTTTTCCATCCAATTGACACTTGACAACAACACAAGTGTCAAACAACGTGTCAAAAATCAGCGTACAGATAGCAAAGTTCGATGGGTAAGAACTTTGCGGCATGTACACTACGGTGTACGCTTTAGTTTTCAATTCGCCATGTGTCATTACCCTGTTGGACAGTTTAAATTTCAAACAGTTTTCCTATTCAATTGACCCTTGACAATAATGCAAGTGTCCAACAATGCGTCGAAAATCAGTGTACAAATAGTAAAGTTCAATCGTTAAGGACGTTTCCACATGTACACTATGGTGTACAGTTTAGTTTACACTTTACCACGTGACATTACCATGTTGGACAGTGTAAATTTTAAATAGCACTCCTTCCCAATTGAAACTTTACAACAATACAAGTGTCAACCAATGTGTAAAAAATCAGTGTACAAATAGCAAAGTTGAATCGGTAAGAACCTTGCCACATGTACACTATAGTGTACACTTTAGTTTGCACTTTTCCACGTGACATTACTCTATTGGATAGTTTTAATTTAAAACAAATTTTCCATCCAATTGATACTTGACAACAATGCAAGTCTCGAACAACGTGTCGAAAATCATTGTACAAATAGCAAAGTTCAATCGTTAAGAATCTTGCGACATGTACATTATGGTATACACTTTGCCACGTGTCATTACCATTTCAGACAGTTTAAATTTCAATAAGTTTTCCAATCCAATTGACACTTAACAACAATGCAAGTGTCAAACAACGTGTTAAAACTCTATTTACAAATAGCAAAGTTCAATCGGTATGAACCTTGCTACACGTACACTTTAGTTTACACTTTACCATGTGAAATTACCATGTTGGACGGTTTAAATTTCAAACAGTTTACCCATCCAATTGACACTTGACAACAATGCGACTGTACAAGAGCATGTTAAAAATCAACGTACAAACAGTAAAGTTCAATTGGTAAGAACCTTGCTACACGTACACTATGGTGTACGCTTAGTTTACACTTTTTCACGTAACATTGCCCTGTTGTACAGTTTAAATTTTAAACATTTTTCCCATCCAATTGACACTCGACAACAATGCAAGTGTTAGACAACGTGTCAAAAATCAGTTTACAAATAGGAAAGTTCAATCGGTGTGGAACATGCTACATGTATACTATGGTGTACATTTTAGTTTACACTTTGCCACGTGACCTTACCCTTTTGGACAGTTTAATTTTCAAACATTTTTCTCTTCGAATTGACACTAGACAACAATACAAGTGTCGCAAGAACCTTGCGACGTGTACACCATGGTTTACACCTTAATTTAAACTTTACCACGTGTCATTAAAATGCTGGATAGTTTAAGTTTCAAACAGTTTTCCCATCCAATTGACACTTGACAAGTGTCAAATAACGTGTCAAAAATCAGTGTACAAATTGCAAAGTTCAATCAGTAAAAACCTTGCGACATGAAAACTATGGTGTACACTTTAGTTTACACTTTGCCACGTGTCTTTACCCAATTTGATAGTTTAAATTTCAAACAGTTTTCCCACCCAATTGACACTTGACAACAATACAAGCATCAAACAACGTGTCAAAAATCTGTGTACAAATAGCAAAGTTCAATCGGTAAGGACCTTGCCACATGTACACTATGGTGGACACATTAGTTTACACTTTGCCACGTGTCATTACCCAATTGGACAATTTAAATTTAAAAAAAATTTTCCCATCCAATTGACACTTGACAACAATGCAAGTGTTAAACAACGTGTCAAAAATCAGCGTACAAATAGCAAAGATCAATCGGCAAGGACCTTGCCGCATGTACACTATGGTGTACACTTTAGTTTACACTTTGCCACATGACATTACCCTATTGCTCAGTTTAAAATTTTGAACAGTTTTGCCATCCAATTAATATTTAACAACAATGCAAGTGTCAAACAATGCAACGAAAATTAGTGTACAAATAGTAAAGTTCAATCTATAAGGACCTTGCCACGTGTACACTATGGTGTACACTTTAGTATACACATTGCCATGTGACATTACCATGTTGGACAGTTTAAATTTCAAATAGTTTTCCCATCCAATTGACACTTGACAACACTACAAATGTCAAACAACGTGTCTAAAATCAGTGTACAAATAGCAAAGTTCAATCTGTAAGGACCTTGCTACATGTAAACTATGGTGTAAACTTTACTTTACACAATTCCACATGATATTGCCCTGTTGGACAGTTTAAATTTCGAACAGCTTTACACTTGACACTTGACAGCAATGCATGTGTCAAACAATGTGTTAAAAATCTGTGTACTAGTAGCAAAGTTCAATCAGTAAGAATCTTGCGACATGTACACTATGGTGATAGTTTAAATTTCGAACAGTTTTCCATCCAATTGACACTTGACAACAACACAAGTGTCAAACAAAGTGTCAAAAATCAACGTACAAATAGTAAAGTTCGATGGGTAAGAACTTTGCTACATGTACACTATGGTGTACGCTTTAGTTTTCAATTCGCCATGTGTCATTACCATGTTGGACAGTTTAAATTTCAAACAGTTTTCCTATTCAATTGACCCTTGACAATAATGCAATTGTCCAACAATGCGTCGAAAATCAGTGTACAAATAGTAAAGTTCAATCGTTAAGGACCTTTCCACATGTACACTATGGCGTACAGTTTAGTTTACACTTTGCCACGTGATATTACCATGTTGGACAGTTTAAATTTTAAATAGTTCTCCCACCCAATTGAAACTTGACAACAATACAAGTGTCAAATAACGTGTCAAAAATCAGTGTACAAATTATAAAGTTCAATCGGTAAAAACCTTACGACATGTACACTATGGTGTAAACTTTAGTTTACACTTTGCCACGTGTCTTTACCCAATTTGACAGTTTAAATTTCAAATAGTTTTCCCACCCAATTGACACTTGACAACAATACAAGCATCAAACAACGTGTCAAAAATCTGTGTACAAATAGCAAAGTTCAATTGGTAAGGACCTCGCCACAAGTACACTATGGTGGACACTTTTGTTTACACTTTGCCACGTTTCATTACCCAATTAGACAGTTTAAATATCAAACAATTTTCCCTTCCAATTGACACATGACAACAATGCTAGTGTTAAACAACGTGTCAAAAATCAGCGTACAAATATCAAAGATCAATCGGTAAGGACCTTGCCACATGTACACTATAGTGTACACTTTAGTTTACACTTTGCCATATGACATTACCCTATTGGACAGTTTAAATTTCGAATAGTTTTCCATCCAATTGACACTTGACAACAATGAAAGTGTCAAACAACGTGGTCAAAAATTAGTGTACAAACAGTAAAGTTCAATTGGTAAGAACCTTGCTATACGTACATTATGGTGTACGCTTAGTTTACACTTCGCCATGTAACATTACCATGTTGAATAGTTTAAATTTTAAACATTTTTCCCATCCAATTGACACTCGACAACAATGCAAGTGTTAGATAACATGTCAAAAATTAGTTTACAAATAGGAAAGTTCAGTCGGTGAGGAACTTGCTACATGTACACTATGGTGTACATTTTAGTTTACACTTTGTTACGTGACATTACCCTTTTGGACAGTTTAAATTTCAAACATTTTTCTCATCGAATTGACACTAGACAACAATGCAAGTGCCAAACAACTTGCCAAAAATCAGTGTACAAATAGCAAAGTTCAATTGGTAAGAACCTTGCGACATGTACACTATGGTTTACACCTTAATTTAAACTTTACCATGTGTTATTAAACTGTTGGATAGTTTAAATTTCAAATAGTTTTCCCATCCAATTGACCCATGACAAGTGTCAAACAACTTGTCAAAAATTAGTGTACAAATTACAAAGTTCAATTGGTAAAAACCTTGCAACATGTACACTATGGTGTACACTTTAGTTTACACTTTGCCACATGTCTTTACCCTATTTGACAGTTTAAATTTCAAACATTTGCCCATCCAATTGACACTTGACAATAGTACAAGCATCAAACAACATGTCAAAAATCTGTGTACAAATAGTAAAATTCAATCGGTAAGGACCTTGCCACATGTACACTATGGTGGACACTTGTATTGTTGTCAAGTGTCAATTGGATGGAAAAACTATTTGAAATTTAAACTGTCCAATAGAGTAATGTCGAGAGGCAAAGTGTAAACTAGAGTGTACACCATAGTGTACATGTAGCAAGGTTCTCACCGATTGAACTTTACTATTTGTACACTGATTTTTGACATGTTGTTTAACCTTTACATTGTTTTCAAGTGCCAATTGGATGGAAAAACTGTTTGAAATTTAAACTGTCCAATAGGGTAATGTCACGTGGTAAAGTGAAAAACTGTAGCAAGGTTCATACTGATTGAACTTTGCTATCAGTACACTAATTTTTGACACGTTGTTTGACACTTGCATTGTTGTCAAGTGTCCATTGAATGGGAAAACTGTTTGAAATTTGAACCGTCCAAAAGGGTAATGTCACGTGGTAAAGTGTGAACTAAAGTGTCCATGTAGCAAGGTTCATATCGATTGAACTTTGCTATTTTTACAATGATTTTTGTCACGTTGTTTGACACTTACATTGTTGTCAAGTTTCAATTCGATGAGAAAACTATTTGAAATTTAAACTGTCCAACAAGGTAATGTCACATGGCAAAGTGTACACCATAGTGTCCATGTCGCAAGGTTCTTACAGATTGAACTTTGCTATTTGTAAAATAATTTTTGACACGTTGTTTGTGTCCATTGGATGGAAAAACCGTTTGAAATATTAACTATCCAATAGGGTAACATCACGTGGCAAAGTGTAAACTAATGCGTACATGTATTAAGGTTCATACCGATCGAACTTTACTATTTGTACACTAATTTTTTACACTTTGTTTGAAACTTGCATTGTAGTCAAGTGTCAATTGGATGGAAAAACTGTTTTGAAATTTAAATTGTCCAAATGGTTAATGTCACGTGGCAAAGTGTAAACTAAAGTGTACACCGCAGTCTACATGTAGTAAGGTCCTTACCGATTGAATTTTGCTATTTGTGCACTGCTTTTTGACACGTTGTTTGACACTTGCATTGTTATCAAGTGTCCATTGGATGGAAAACTATTTGAAATTTAAACTGTCAAACAAGATAATGTCACAGAGCAAAGTGTAAACTAAACTGTACACCACAGTGTACATGTAGCAAGGTCCTTACCGATTGAAAATTGCTATTTGTACACTGATTTTTGTCACGTTGTTTGACAATTACATTGTTGTGTAGTGCCAACTGGATGGGAAACCTGTTTGAAATTTAAACTGCCCAACAGGGTAATGTCACGCGGTAAAGTGTACACCATACTGTCCATGTCGCAAGGTTCTTACCGATTGAACTTTGCCATTTGTACACTGATTTTTGTTACGTTGCTTGACACGTTTATTGTTGTCAAGTGACAATGGGATGGGAAAACTGTTTAAAATTTAAATCGTCCAACAGAGTAATGTTACACGACAAAGTGTACACCATTGTGTCCATGTCGCAAGGTTCTTACCGATTGAACTTTGCTATTTATATACTGATTTTTGACATTTTTTTTGAAACTTGCATTGTAGTCAAGTGTCAAATGGATGGGAAAACTGATTGAAATTTAAACTGTCCGAAAGGTTAATGTCACGTGGCAAAGTGTAAACTAAAGTGTATACCACAGTCTACATTAGCAAGGTCTTCACCAATTGAACTTTGCTATTTGTGCAATGATTTTTGACAAGTTGTTTGAGGCTTACATTGTTTTCAATTGTCAATTGAATGGGAAAATTGTTTGAAATTTAAACTGTTCAAAAAGGTAATGTCACATGGCAAAGTATGAACTAAAGCGTACACCACACTGTACATGTAGTAAGGTCTTTACTGATTGAACTTTACTATTTGTGCACTGATTTTTGACACATTGTTTGACACTTGAATTGTTATCAAGTGTTAATTGGATGGAGTCGAACAATGGAACATCATGTGTCAAAGTTTAAACTAAAGTTTACACCATAGGGTACATGTAGCAAGGTTCTTAGCGATTGAACTTTCCAATTTGTACGTTGATTTTGGAAACATTGTTTGACACTTGCATTGTTCTCAAGTGTCAATTGGTTGGGGAAACTATTTAAAATTTAAACTATCCAATAGGGTAATGTCACATGGCAAAGTGTACACCATAGTGCACATGTCGCAAGGTTCTTACTGATTGAACTTTGCTATTTATACACTGATTTTTGACACGTTGTTTGACACTTGCATTGTTGTCAAGTGTCAATTGGATGGGAAACTGTTCGAAATTTATGCTGTCCAATAGGGTAATGTCACGTGGCAAAGTGTAAACTAAAGTGTACACCATAGTGTATATGTAGCACGGTTCTTACCGATAGAACTTTGCTATTTGTGCACTGATTTTTTGACACGTTGTTTGACGCTTGCTTTCTTGTCAAGTGTCAATTGGATGGAAAAATTGTTTGTAATTTAAACTGTCCAATAGGTCATTGTTACGTGGCAAAGTCTAAACTAAGGTGTACACCATAGTCTACATGAAGAAAGGTCCTTACCGATTAAACTTTGTTATTTGTAGACTGATTTTTGACACGTTGTTTGATACTTGCAGTGTCATCAAGTGTCAATTGTATGAAAAAACTATGTGAAATCTAAACTATCCAATAGGGTAATGTCACGTGGTAAAGTGTAAACTAATGTGTACACCATAGTGTACATGTTGCAAGGTCCTTACCGATAGAACTTTGCTATTTGTACACGGATTTTTGACACGTTCTTTGGCACTTGCATTGTTTTGAAGTGTCATTTGGATGGGAAAACTGCTTGAAATTTAAACTATCCAATAGGGTAAAGTCACGTGGTAAAGTAGTGTACACCATAGTATACATATAGCAAGGCCCTTATCGATTGAACTTTGCTGTTTATACACTGATTTTTGACACGTCGTTTGACACTTGCATTGTTGTCAAGTGTCAATTGGATGGGAAACTATTCGAAATTTATGCTGTCCAATAAGGTAATGTCACGTGGCAAAGTGTAAACTAAAGTTACACCATAGTGTACATGTAGCACGATTCTTACCGATAGAACTTTGCTATTTGTACACTAATTTTTTGACACGTTGTTTGACGCTTGCTTTCTTATCAAGTGTCAATTGGATGGAAAATTTGTTTGTAATTTAAAATGTCCAATAGGTCATTGTTACGTGGCAAAGTCTAAACTAAGGTATACACCATAGTCTACACGAAGAAAGGTCCTTACCGATTGAACTTTGTTATTTGTTTACTGATTTTTGACACATTGTTTGACGCTTGCAGTGTCGTCAAGTGTCAATTGTATGGGAAAACTATTTGAAATCTAAACTATCCAATAGGGTAATGTCACGTGGTAAAGTGTAAACTAATGTGTACACCATAGTGTACATGTTGCAAGGTCCTTACCGATAGAACTTTGCTCTTTGTACACGGATTTTTGACATGTTCTTTGGCACTTGCATTGTTGTGAAGTGTCAATTGGATGGGAAAACTGTTTGAAATTTAAACTGTCCAATAGGGCAAAGTCACGTGGTAAAGTAGTGTACACCATAGTATACATGTAGCAAGGTCCTTATCGATTGAACTTTGCTATTTGTGCACTGATTTTTGACACATTGTTTGACAATTGCACTGTTGTCAAGTGTCGATTGGATGGAAAAACTATTTGAAATTGAAATTGTCCAATGAGGTAATGTCACATGGCAGAGTGTAAACTAAAGCGTACACCACAGTGTACATATAGCAAGGTCCTTACCGATTGAACTTTACTATTTGTGCACTAATTTTTGACACATTATTTGACACTTGCATTGTTGTCAAGTTTTAATTGGATGGGAAAACTATTTGAAATTTAACCTTTCGAACAATGGAATGTCACGTGGCAAAGTTTAAACTAAAGTTTACACCATAGTGTACTTGTAGCAAGGTTCTTACCGATTGAACTTTGCAATTTGTACATTGATTTTGGAAATGTTGTTTAACACTTGCATTGTTGTCAAGTGTCAATTGGATGGAAATTTTGTTTGTAATTTAAACTCTCCAATAGGTCATTGTCATGTGGCAAAGTCTAAATTAAAGTGTACACCATAGTCTACATGTAGAAAGGTCTTTACCGATTGAACTTTGTTATTTGTACACTGATTTTTGACACGTTGTTTGACGCTTGCATTGTTGTCAAGTGTCAATTGTATGGGAAAACTATTTGAAATCTAAACTGTCTAATAGGATAATGTCACGTGGTGAAGTGTAAACTAAAGTGTACACCATAGTGTATATGTAGCAATGTCCTTATCGATTAAACTTCGTTATTTGTACACTGATTTTTGACACGTTATTTGATAGTTGCATTGTCATCAAGTGTTAATTGGATGGAAAAGCTATTTGAAATTTAAACTGTCCAACAGGGTAATGTCACGTGGCAAAGTGTAAAGTAAAGTGTACACCATAGTGTACATGTAGCAAGGTCCTTATCGATTGAACTTTGCTATTTGTATACAGATTTTTGGCACGTTGTTTGATACTTGCATTATTGTCAAGTGTCAATTGGATGGGGAAAATGTTTGAAATTTAAACTATCCAACAGGGTAATGTCACGTGGAAAAGTGTAAACTAAAGTGTACACCATAGTGTACATGTAGCATGTTTCTTACCGATTTAAGTTTGCTATTTGTACACTGATTTTTGACATGTTATTTGACACTTGCAATGTTGTCAAGTGTCAATTGGATGGAAAAACTGTTTGAAATTTAAACTGCCCAACAGGATAATGTCACATGGCAAAGTGTGTGCATGTAGCAAGGATCTTACCGATTGAACTTTGCTACTTGTACACTGATTTTTGACACGTTGTTTAACATTTGCATGCTTTCAAGTGCCAATTGGATGGAAAAATTGTTTGAAATTTAAACTGTCCAACAGGGTAATGTCACGCGGCAATGTGTACACCATAGTGTCCATTTCACAAGGTTCTTACCGATCGAACATTGCTATTCGTACACTAATTTTTTCCACGTAGTTTGACAATTGCATTGTTGTTAACTGTCAATTGCATGGAAAAATTGTTTGAAATTTAAACGGTCCAACATGGTAATGTCACGTGGCAATGTGTACACCATAGTGTCCATGTCACAGGGTTTTTACCGATTGAACTTTGCTATTTGTACACTAATTTTTGGCACGTTGTTTGACACTTGCATTGCTGTCAAGTGTCAATTGGATGGGAAAACTATTTGAAGTTTACAATGTCCAACAGGGTAATATCACGAGGAAAAGTGTAAACTAAAGTATACACCATAGTGTATATGTAGCAAGGTTCTTACCGATTGAACTTTGCTATTTGTACACTGATTTTTGACACGTTGTTTAACCTTTGCATTGTTTTCAAGTGCCAATTGGGTGGAAAAATTGTTTGAAATTTAAACTAACCAATAGGGTAATGTCACGTGGTAAAGTGAAAACTAAAGTGTACATGTAGCAAGGTTCATACCGATTGAACGTTGCTATCAGTACACTGATTTTTGACACATTTTTTGACATTTGCATTGTTGTCAAGTGTCAATTGGATGGGTAAACTGTTTGAAATTTAAACCGTCCAATGGGATAATGTCACGTGGTAAAGTGTAAACTATAGTGTATATGTAGCAAGGTTCATACCGATTGAACTTTGCTATTTGTACAATGATTTTTGTCACGTTGTTTGACACTTACATTGTTGTCAAGTATCAATTGGATGGGAAAAATATTTGAAATTTAAATTGTCCAACAAGGTAATGTCACGTGGCAAAGTGTACACCATATTGTCCATGTTGCAAGGTTCTTACCGATTGAACTTTCCTATTTGTAAACTGATTTTCATCACGTTGTTTGACACTTGCATTGTTGTTAAGTGTCAATTGGATGGGAAAACCGTTTAAAATATTAACTATCCAACAGGGTAATGTCACGTGGCAAAGTGTAAACTAAAGTGCACATGTATCAAGGTTCATACCGATTGAACTTTACTATTTTTACACTAATTTTTAAGACTTTGTTTGAAACTTGCATTGTAGTCAAGTGTTAATTGGATGGAAAAACTATTTGTAATTTAAACTGTCCAAGTGGTTAATGTCACGTAGCAAAATGTAAACTAAAGTGTACACCATAGTCTACATGTAACAAGATCCTTACCGATTAAACTTTGCTATTTGTGCACTGATTTTTGACACGTTGTTTGACACTTGTGTTGTTATCAAGTGTCGATTGGATGGGAAAATTATTTCAAATTTAAACTATACAACAAGGTAATGTCACATGGTAAAGTGTAAACTAAACTGTACACCACATTGTACATATAGCAAGGTCCTTACCGATTGAAAATTACTATTTGTACACTGATTTTTGTCACTTTGTTTGACACTTGCATTGTTGTGAAGTGTCAATTGGATGGGAAAGCTGTTTGAAATTTAAACTGTCCAATAGGGTAATGTCACACGGCAAAGTGTACACCATAGTGTCCATGTCGTAAGGTTCTTACCGATTGAACTTTGCTATTTGTACACTGATTTTTGTTACGTTGTTTGACACTTGTATTGTTGTGAAGTGGCAATGGGATACGAAACCTATTTGAAATTTAAATTTTCCAATAGGGTAATGTTACGCGGCGAAGTTTACACCATAGTGTTCATGTCGCATGGTTCTTACCGATTGAATATTGCTATTTGTATACTAATTTTAGACACTTTGTTTGAAACTTGCATTGTAGCCAAGTGTCAAATGGATGGAAAAAACTGATTGAAATTTCAACTGTCCAAAAGGTTAATGTCACTTGGCAAAGTGTAAACTAAAGTGTACACCATAGTCTACATGTAGTAAGGTCCTCACCGATTGAACTTTCCTATTTGTGCAATGATTTTTGACATGTTGTTTGAAACTTGCATTATTGTCAAGTGTCAATTCGATGGGAAAATTATTTGAAATTTAAACTATCCAACAAGGTAATATCACATGGCAAAGTATAAACTAAAGCGTACACCACACTGTACATGTAGTAAGGTCATTACTGATTAAACTTTACTATTTGTGCACTGATTTTTGACACGTTGTTTAACACTTGGATTTTTGTCACGTGTTAATTGGATGGGAAAACTATTTTAAATTTAAAATGTCGAACAATGGAATGTCAAGTGGCAAAGGGTACACCATAGTGTACATGTAGCACGGTTCTTACCGATAGAACTTTGCTATTTGTACGCTGATTTTTGACATGTTCTTTAACGCTTGCTTTCTTGTCAAGTGTCAATTGGATGGAAAAATTGTTTGTAATTTAAACTCTCCAATAGGTCATTATCACGTGACAAAGTCTAAACTAAAGTATACACCATAGTCTACATGTAGCAAGGTCCTCACCGATTGAACTTTGCTATTTGTGCAATGATTTTTGACACATTGTTTGACACTTGCATTGTTGTCTAGTGTCAATTCGATGGGAAAAATATTTGAAATTTAAACTGTCCAACAAGGTAATATCACATCGTAAAGTCTAAACTAAAGCGTACACCACACTGTACATGTAGTAAAGTCATTACTGATTGAACTTTACTATTTGTGCACTGATTTTTGACATGTTGTTTAACACTTGGATTGTTGTCATGTGTTAATTGGATGGGAAAACTATTTTAAATTTAAACTGTCGAACAATGGAATGTCAAGTGGCAAAGGGTACACCATAGTGTACATGTAGCACGTTTCATACCGATAGAACTTTGCTATTTGTACGCTGATTTTTGACATGTTCTTTGACACTTGCTTTCTTGTCAAATGTCAATTGGATGGAAAAACTATTTGTAATTTAAAATCTCCAATAGGTCATTGTCACGTGATAAAGTCTAAACTAAAGTGTACACTATAGTCTACATGTAAAAAGGTCCTTACCGATTGAACTTTGTTATTTGTACACTAATTTTTGACACGTTGTTTGACGTTTGCATTGTTGTCAAGTGTTAATTGTATGGGATAACTATTTGAAATCTAAACTGTCCAACAGGGTAATGTCACGTGGTGAAGTGTAAAGTAAGTGTACACCATAGTGTACATGTGGCAAGGTCCTTATCGATTGAATTTTATTATTTGTACACTGATTTTTGACACGTTGTTTGACAGTTGCATTGTTGTCAAGTGTTGATTGGATGGAAAAATTGTTTGAAATTCAAACTGTCCAATAGGGTAATGTCACGTGGCAAAGTGTAAAGTGAAGTGTACACCATAGTGTACATGTAGCAAAGTCTTTATCGATTGAACTTTGCAATTTGTACACAAATTTTTGGCACGTTGTTTAACACTTACATTGTTGTCAAGTGTCAATTGGATGGGAAAACTATTTGAAATTTAAACTGTCAAACAGGGTAATGTCACGTGGAAAAGTGTAAACTAAAGTGTACACCATATTGTACATGTAGTATGTTTCTTACCGATTTAAGTTTCCTATTTGTACACTAATTTTTGACATGTTGTTTGACACTTGCATTGTTGTCAAGTGTCAATTGGATGGGAAAACTGTTTGAAATTTAAACTGTCCAACAGGGTAATGTCACATGGCAAAGTGTGCACATGTAGCAAGGATTTTACCGATTGAACTTTGCTACTTATACACTGATTTTTGACACGTTGTTTAACATTCGCATTGCTGTCAACTGCCAATTGGATGGAAAATTGTTTGAAATTTAAACTGTCCAATAGGGTAATGTCATGCGGCAAAGTGTACGCCATAGTGTCCATGTCGCAAGGTTCTTACCGATTAAACTTTGCTATTTGTACACTGATTTTTGGCACGTTGTTTGACACTTGCATTGTTGTCGAGCGTTAATTGGCTGGGAAAATAGTTTGAAAGTTAAAATGTCCAACAAGGTAATGTCAAGTGGAAAAGTCAAAACTAAAGTGTACATCATAGTGTACATGCAGCAAGTTTCTTATCGATTTGAGTTTGCCATTTGTACACGGATTTTTAACATGTTGTTTGACACTTGCATTATTGTCAAGTGTTAATTAGATGGGAAAACTGTTTGAAATTTAAACATTCCAACAGTTTAATGTCACGTGGCAAAGTGTGTACATGTAGCAAGGTTTTTACCGATTGAACTTTGCTATTTGTACACTGATTTTTAACACGTTGCTTGACACTTGCATTGTTGTCAAGGGTCAATTAGATGGGAAAACTATTTGTGGCAAAGTGTGTACATGTAGCAAGGTTTTTACCGATTGAACTTTGCTATTTGTACACTGATTTTTAACACGTTGCTTGACACTTGCATTGTTGTCAAGGGTCAATTAGATGGGAAAACTATTTGTGGCAAAGTGTGTACATGTAGCAAGGTTTTTACCGATTGAACTTTGCTATTTGTACACTGATTTTTAACACGTTGCTTGACACTTGCATTGTTGTCAAGGGTCAATTAGATGGGAAAACTATTTGTGGCAAAGTGTGTACATGTAGCAAGGTTTTTACCGATTGAACTTTGCTATTTGTACACTGATTTTTAACACGTTGCTTGACACTTGCATTGTTGTCAAGGGTCAATTAGATGGGAAAACTATTTGTGGCAAAGTGTGTACATGTAGCAAGGTTTTTACCGATTGAACTTTGCTATTTGTACACTGATTTTTAACACGTTGCTTGACACTTGCATTGTTGTCAAGGGTCAATTAGATGGGAAAACTATTTGTGGCAAAGTGTGTACATGTAGCAAGGTTTTTACCGATTGAACTTTGCTATTTGTACACTGATTTTTAACACGTTGCTTGACACTTGCATTGTTGTCAAGGGTCAATTAGATGGGAAAACTATTTGTGGCAAAGTGTGTACATGTAGCAAGGTTTTTACCGATTGAACTTTGCTATTTGTACACTGATTTTTAACACGTTGCTTGACACTTGCATTGTTGTCAAGGGTCAATTAGATGGGAAAACTATTTGTGGCAAAGTGTGTACATGTAGCAAGGTTTTTACCGATTGAACTTTGCTATTTGTACACTGATTTTTAACACGTTGCTTGACACTTGCATTGTTGTCAAGGGTCAATTAGATGGGAAAACTATTTGTGGCAAAGTGTGTACATGTAGCAAGGTTTTTACCGATTGAACTTTGCTATTTGTACACTGATTTTTAACACGTTGCTTGACACTTGCATTGTTGTCAAGGGTCAATTAGATGGGAAAACTATTTGTGGCAAAGTGTGTACATGTAGCAAGGTTTTTACCGATTGAACTTTGCTATTTGTACACTGATTTTTAACACGTTGCTTGACACTTGCATTGTTGTCAAGGGTCAATTAGATGGGAAAACTATTTGTGGCAAAGTGTGTACATGTAGCAAGGTTTTTACCGATTGAACTTTGCTATTTGTACACTGATTTTTGGCACGTTGTTTAACTCTTACATTATTGTCAAGTGTCAATTGGATGGGAAAACTGTTTGGAATTTAGACTGTCCAACAGGGTAATGTCACATGGAAAATTGTAAACTAAAGTGTATACCATAGTGTACATGTACATGTTTCCTACCCATTTATGTTTTCCATTTGTACACTGGTTTTTGACATGTTGTTTTACACTTGGATTGTTGTCAAGTGTCAATTGGATGGGAAAACTATTTGAAATTTAAACTGTCCAATATGGTAATGTCACATGGGAAAGTGTGTACATGTAGTAAGGTTCTTACCGATTGAACTTTTTATTTGTATACTGATTTTTGACACGTTGTTTAACACTATCATTATTGTCAAGTGCCAATTGGATGGGAAAATGATTTGAAATTTAAACTGTCCAATAGGGTAATGTCACTTGGTAAAGTGTAAACTAAATTGTACATGTAGCAAGGTTCATACCGATTGAACTTTGCTCTCTGTACACTAATTTTTGTCACGTTGTTTGACACTTGCATTGTTTTCAAGTGTCAATTGGATGGGAAAACTATTTGTAACTTAAACTGTCCAATAGGGTAATGTCACGTGGTAAAATGTAAACAAAAGTGTACATGTAGCAAGGTTCATACCGATTGAAATTCGCTATTTTGTACATTGATTTTTATCACGTTGTTTGACACTTACATTGTTGTCAAGTGTCAATTGGATGGAAAAACTGTTTTAAATTTAAACTGTCCAATATGGTAATGTCACGTGGCAAAGTGTACCCCATAGTGTACCTGTCACAAGGTTCTTACTGATTGAACTTTGTTATTTGCAAATTGATATTTGATACATCGTTTGACACTTGCATTGATGTCAAGTGTCAACTGGATGGGAAAATTGTTTGAAATTTAAATTGTCCAATAGGGTAATGTCACGCAGCAAAGTGTACACCATAGTGTCCATGTCGAAGGGTTCTTACCGATTGAACTTTGCTATTTGTACACTGATTTTTGTAACGTTACTTGACACTTGCATTGTTCTCAAGTGTCAATTGGATGGAAAAATTGTTTAAAATTTAAACTGTCTAACAGGGTAATGTCACGCGGTAAAGTGTACACCATAGTGTCCATGTCGTAATGTTTTTACCGATTGAACTTTGCTACCTGTATACTAATTTTTGACACGTTGTTTGACACTTTCACTATTGTCATGTGTCAATTAGATGGGAAAACTATTTTAAATTTAAACTGTCTAATAGGGTAATGTCGCGTGGCAATGTGTAAACTCAAGTATTTATGTAGCAAGGTTCATAGCGATTGAACTTTACTATTTGTACACTAATTTTTTACACGTTGTTTGAAACTTGCATTGCAGTCAAGTGTCAATTGGATGGGAAAAGTGTTTGAAATTTAAACTATCCAATCAGTTAATGTCGCATGGCAAAGTGTACACCATAGTCTACAGGTAGTAAGGTCCTTACCGATTGAACTTTACTATTTGTGCTCTGATTTTTGACATATTCTTTGACACTTGCATTGTTATCAAATGTCAATTGGATGGGAAAACTGTTTGAAATTTAAACTGTCTAGCAACGTAATCTCACAAGGCAAAGTGTAAACTAAAGCGTACACCACAGTGTGCATATAGCAAGGTCCTTATCGATTGAACTTTACTATTTTTGCACTGATTTTTGACCCGTTGTTTGGCAATTGCATTCTTGTCAAGTGTCAATTGGATGGGAAAACTGTTTGAATTTAAACGGTCGAACAAGGGAATGTCGCATGGCAAACTGTAAACCAATGTGTATACCATAGTGTACATGTAGTAAGGTTCTTACCTATTGAACTTTGCTAATTGTACAATGATTTTTGATACGTTGTTTGACACTTTCATTGTTGCCAAGTGTCAATTGGATGGAAAAACCATTTGGAATTTAAACTTTCCAATAGGTCATAGTCACGTGGCGAAGACTATACTAAAATATACACCATAGTCTATATGTAGCAAGGTTTTTACCGATTGAACTTTGCTATCTATATACTAATTTTTGACATGTTTTTTAACACTTGTATTGTTGTCAAGTGTCAATTGGACGGGAAAATTGTTTGAAATTTAAACTGTCCAACAGAATAATGTCACGTGATAAAGTGTAAACCAAAGTGTACATGTAGTAAGGTTCATACCGATTGAACTTTACTATTTGTACACTGATTTTTGACACGTTGTTTGAAACTTGCATTGCAGTCGAGTGTCAATTGAATGGGAGAAGTGTTTGAAATTTAAACTGTCCAACTGGTTAATGTCGTGTGGTAAAGTGTAAACTAAAGTGTACACCATAGTCTATAGGTAGCAAGGTCTTTACCGATTGAACTTTGCTATTTGTGCACTAATTTTTGACACGTTGTATGACATTTGCATTGTTGTCAAGTGTCAATTGGATGGGAAAACTGTTTGAAATTTAAACTGTCCAGCAAGGTAATCTCACACGGTAAAGTGTAAACTAAAGCGTACACCATAGTGTACAAATAACAAGGTCCTTACCGATTGAACTTTACTATTTGTGCACTAATTTTAGAACATTGTTTCAAATTTAAATTGTCGAACAAGGGAATGTCACGTGGGAAAGTATAAACCAAAGTGTACATGCAGCAAGATTCTTACAAATTGAACTTAGCTAATTTTACATTAATTTTTGATACATTGTTTGACACTTGCATTGTTGTCAAGTGTCAATTGGATGGGAAAACTATTTGAAATTGAAACTGTCCAACAGGTTAATGTCACATGGCAAAGTGTGTACATGTAGCAAGGTTCTTACGGATTGAACTTCGCTATTTGTGCACTGATTTTTGACACATTGTTTGACGATTTCTTTCTTGTCAAGTGTCAATTGGATGGGAAAATTATTTGAAATTTAAGCTGTCCAATAGGTCATCTTCACGTGGAGAAGACTATACTGAACTGTACACCATAGGCTACATGTAGCAAGGTCCTTGTCGATTAAACTTTGCTATTTGTACACTGATTTTTGACACGGTGTTCGACGCTGGCATTGTTGTCAAGTGTCAATTGTATGGGAAAACTGATCGAAATTTAAACTGTCCAACAGGATAATGCGACGTGGTAAATTTTAAACTAGAGTGTACATCATAGTGTACATGTAGCAAGGTCCTTACCAATAGAACTTTGCTATTTGTACGCTAATTTTTGACACGTTGTTTGGCACTTGCATTGCTGTCAAGTTTCAATTGGATGGGAAAACTGTTTGAAATTTAAACTGTCCAATAGGTCATAGTCATGTGGCAAAGTGTAAAGCAAACTGCACACCATAGTGTACATGTAACAATGTCATTGTCAATTGAACTTTGCTATTTGTACACAGATTTTAGACACGTTGTTTAACACTTGGATTGTTGTCAAGTGTCAATTGGATGGTAAAACTGTTTGAAATTTAAACTGTCCAATAGGGTAATGTCACATGGCAAAGTGTGTACAAGTAGCAAGGTTCTTACAGACTGAACTTTGCTATTTTTATACTGATTTTTGACACATTGTTTGATGCTTGCTTTCTTGTCAAGTGTCAATTGGATGGAAAAACTATTTGAAAGTTAAGCTGTCCAATAGGTCATCTTCACGTGGCGAAGACTATACTAAACTGTACACCATAGGCTACATTTGGCAAGGTCCTTGTCGATTAAACTTTGCTATTTGTGCACTGATTTTCGACATGGTGTTTGACGTTGGCATTGCTGTCAAGTGTCAATTATATGGAAAAACTGATCAAAATTTAAACTGTCCAATAGGGTAATGCCACGTGGTAAAGTTTAAACTAAAGTGTACATCATAGTGTACATGTAGCAAGGTCCTTACCAATAGAACTTTACTATTTGTACGCTGATTTTTGACACGTTGTTTGACACTTGCATTGTCATCAAGTGTCAATTGGATGGAAAAATTATTTGAAATTAAACGGTCGAACAAGGGAATATTGCGTGGCAAACTGTAAACCAATGTGTATACCATAATGTACATGTAGCAAGGTTCTTACCGATTGAACTTTGCTAATTGTACATTGATTTTTGATAGATTGTTTGACATTTGAATTGTTATCAAGTGTCAATTGGATGGAAAACCTGTTTGGAATTTAAACTGTCCAATAGGTCATAGTCACGTGGCAAAGACTATACTAAAATGTACACCATAGTCTATATGTAGCAAGGTTCTTAACGATTGAACTTTGCTGTCTGTATACTGATTTTTCACATGTTTTTTGACACTTGCATTGTTGTCAAGTGTCAATTGGACTGGAAAATTGTTTGAAATTTAAACTGTCCAACAGAATAATGTCACGTGGTAAAGTGTAAACCAAAGTGTACGTGTAGCAAGGTTCATACCGATTGAACTTTATTTGTACACTAATTTTTGACACGTTGTTTGAAACTTGCATTGCAGTCGAGTGTCAATTGGATGGGAGAAGTGTTTGAAATTTAAACTATCCAACCGATTAATGTCGTGTGGCAAAGTGTAAACTAAAGTGTACTCCATAGTCTACAGGTAGCAAGGTCTTTACCGATTGAACTTTGCTATTTGTACACTAATTTTTGACATGTTGTTTGACATTTACATTGTTGTCAAGTGTCAATTGGACGGGAAAGCTGTTTGTAATTTAAACTATCCAGCAAGGTAATCTCACATGGCAAAGCGTAAACTAAAGCGTACACCATAGTGTACATATAGCAAGGTCCTTACCGATTGAATTTACTATTTGTGCACTGATTTTAGACACGTTGTTTGACACTTGCATTGTTGTCAAGTGTCAATAGGTTGGGAAAACTATTTGAAATTTAAATTGTCGAATAAGGGAATGTCACGTGGGAAAGTGTGAACCGAAGTGTACATGCGGCAAGATTCTTACCAATTGAACTTAGCTAATTGTATATTGATTTTTGATACATTGTTTGACACTTGCATTGTTGTCAAGTGTCAATTGGATGGGAAAACTGTTTGAAATTGAAACTGTCCAACAGGGTAATGTCACTTGGCAAAGTGTAGACCATAGTGTACATGTCACAAGGTTCTTACCGATTGAACTTTGCTATTTGTACACTGATTTTAGACACGTTGTTTAACACTTGCATTGTTGTCAAGTGTCAATTAGATGGGAAAACTATTTGAAATTTAAACTGTCCAACAGGGTAATGTCACATGGCAAAGTGTGTACATGTAGCAAGGTTCTTACAGATTGAAATTTACTATTTGTACACTGATTTTTGACACATTGTTTGATGTTTGCTTTCTTGTCAAGTGTCAATTGGACGGAAAAACTATTTGAAATTTAAGCTGTCCAATAGGTCATCTTCACGTGGCGAAGACTATACAAAATTGTACACCATAGGCTACATGTAGCAAGTTCCTTGTCGATTAAACTTTGCTCTTTGTACACTGATTTTCAACACAGTGTTTGACGCTAGCATTGTTGTCACGTGTCAATTGTATGGGAAAACTGATCGAAATTTAAACTGTCGAACAGGGTAATGCCACGTGGTAAAGTTTAAACTAAAGTGTACATCATAGTGTACATATAGCAAGATCCTTACCAATAGAACTTTGCTATTTGTACGCTGATTTTTGACACGTTGTTTGGCACTTGAATTGTTGTCAAGTGTCAATTGGATGGGAAAACTGTTTGAAATTAAACGGTCGAACAAGGGAAAGTCGCGTGGCAAACAGTAAACAAATTTGTATACCATAGTGTACATGCAGCAAGGTTCTTACGGATTGAACTTTGCTAATTGTACATTGATTTTTGATACGTTGTTTGACACTTACATTGTTGTCAAGTGTCAATTGGATGGAGAAACTGTTTGGAATTTAAACTGTCCAATAGGTCATAGTCATGTGGCGAAAACTATACTAAAATGTTCACCATAGTCTATATGTAGCAAGGTCCTTACCGATTGAACTTTGCTATCTGTATACTGATTTTTGACAAGTTCTTTGACACTTGCATTGTTGTCAAGTGTCAATTGGACGGGAAAATTGTTTGAAATTTAAACTGTCCAATAGAATAATGTCATGTGGTAAAGTGTAAACCAAAGTGTACATGTAGCAAGGTTCATACCGATTGAACTTTACTATTTGAACACTGATTTTTGAAACATTGTTTGAAACTTACATTGCGGTCGAGTGTCAATTGGATGGGAGAAGTGTTTGAAATTTAAACTGTCCAACCGGTTAATGTCGCATGGGAAAGTGTAAACTAAAGTGTACACCATAGTCTACAGGTAGCAAGGTCTTTACCGATTGAACTTTGTTATTTGTACACTAATTTTTGACATGTTGTTTGACATTTGCACTGTTGTCAAGTGTCAAGTGGATGGGAAAACTATTTGAAATTTAAATTGTCCAGCAAGGTAATCTCACATGGCAAAGTGTAAACTAAAGCGTACACCATAGTGTACATATAATAAAGTCCTTACCGATTGAACTTTACTATTTGTGCACTGATTTTAGACACGTTGTTTGGCACATGCATTGTTGTCAAGTGTCAATTGGCTGGGAAAACTGTTTGAAATTTAAATTGTCGGACAAGGGAATGTCACGTGGGAAAGTGTAAACCAAAGTGTACATGTAGCAAGATTCTTAACAATTGAACTTAGCTAATTGTACATTGATTTTTGATACATTGTTTGACACTTGCATTGTTGTCAAGTGTCAATTGGGTGGAAAAACTGTTTGAAATTTAAGCTGTCCAATAGGTCATCTTCACGTGGCGAAGACTATACAAAACTGTACACCATAGGCTACATGTAGCAAGGTCCTTGTCGATTAAACTTTGCTCTTTGTACACTGATTTTCGGCACGGTGTTTGACGCTAGCATTGTTGTCAAGTGTCAATTGTATGGGAAAACTGATCGAAATTTAAACTGTCCAATAGGGTAATGCCACGGGGAAAAGTTTAAACTAAAGTGTACTAGTAGCAACGTCCTTGCCAATAGAACTTTGCTATTTGTACGCTGATTTTTAACACATTATTTGGTGCTTGCATTGTTTTCAAGTCTCAATTGAATGGGAAAACTGTTTGAAATTAAACGGTCCAACAAGGGGAAGTCGCGTGGCAAACTGTAAACTAATGTGTATACCATAGTGTACATGCAGCAAGGTTCTTACCGATTGAACTTTGCTAATTGTACATTGATTTTTGATATGTTGTTTGACACTTACATTGTTGTCAAGTGTCAACTGGATGGAAAAACTGTTTGGAATTTAAACTGTCCAATAGGTCATAGTCACGTGGCGAAGACTATACTAAAATGTTCGCCATAGTCTATATGTAGCAAGGTCCTTACCGATTGAACTTTGCTATCTGTATACTGATTTTGCACATGTTTTTTGACACTTGCATTGTTGTCAAGTGTCAATTGGACTGGAAAATTGTTTGAAATTTAAACTGTCCAACAGAATAATGTCACGTGGTAAAGTGTTAACCAAAGTGTACATGTAGCAAGGTTCATATCGATTGAACTTTACTATTTGTACACTGATTTTTGACACGTTGTTTGAAACGTGCATTGCAGTCGAGTGTCAATTGGGTGGGAGAAGTGTTTGCAATTTAAACTATCAAACTGATTGATGTCACGTGGCAAAGTGTAAGCTAAAGTGTACACCATAATCTACAGGTAGCAAGGTCTTCACCGATTGAACTTTGCTATTTGTGCACTAATTTTTGACACGTTGTTTGACTCTTACATTGTTGTCAAGTGTCAATTGGATGGAAAAACTATTTGAAATTTAAACTGTCCAGCAAGGTAATCTCACATGGCAAAGTGTAAACTAAAGGGTACACCATAGTGTACATATAGCTAGGTCCTTACCGATTGAACTTTACTATTTGTGTACTGATTTTAGGCACGTTGTTTGGCACGTGCATTGTTGTCAAGTGTCAATTGGTTGGGAAAACTGTTTGAAATTTAAATTGTCGGACAAGGGAATGTCACGTGGGAAAGTGTAAACCAAAGTGTACATGCAGCAAGATTCTTACCAATTGAACTTAGCAAATTGTACATTGATTTTTGATACATTGTTTGACACTTGCATTGTTGTCAAGTGTCAATTGGGTGGAAAAATTGTTTGAAATTTAAGCTGTCCAATAGGTCATCTTCACGTGGCGAAGACTATACAAAACTGTACACCATAGGCTACATGTAGCAAGGTCCTTGTCGATTAAACTTTGCTCTTTGTACACTGATTTTCAACACGGTGTTTGACGCTAGCATTGTTGTCAAGTGTCAATTGTATGGGAAAACTGATCGAAATTTAAACTGCCCAATAGGGTAATGCCACGTGGTAAAGTTTAAACTAAAGTGTACATCATAGTGTACATGTAGCTAGGTCCTTACCAATAGAACTTTACTATTTGTACGTTGATTTTTGACATGTTATTTGGCACTTGCATTGTTGTCAAGTGTCAATTGGATGGGAAAACTGTTTGAAATTAAAGGTCGAACAAGGGAAAGTCGCGTGGCAAACTGTAAACCAATGTGTATACCATAGTGTACATGGAGCAAGGTTCTTACCGATTGAACTTTGCTAATTGTACATTGATTTTTGATACGTTGTTTGACACTTACATTATCGTCAAGTGTCAATTGGATGGAAAAACTGTTTGAAATTTAAGCTGTCCAATAGGTCATCTTCATGTGGCGAAGACTATACTAAACAGTACACCATAGGCTACATGTAGCAAGGTCCTTGTCGATTAAACCTTACTATTTGTACACTGATTTTTGATACGGTGTTTGACGCTAGCATTGTTGTCAAGTGTCAATTGTATGGGAAAACTGATCGAAATTTAAACTGTCCAGCAGGGTAATGCCACGTGGTAAAGTTTAAACTAAAGTGTACATCATAGTGTACATGTAGCAATATCCTTACTAATAGAACTTTGCTATTTGTACGTTGATTTTTAACACGTTGTTTGGCACTTGCATTGTTGTCAAGTGTCAATTGGATGGAAAAATTGTTTGAAATTAAACGGTTGAACAAGGGAATGTCGCGTGGCAAGCTGTAAACTAATGTGTATACCATAGTGTACATGTGGCAAGGTTCTCACCGATTGAACTTTGCTAATTGTACATTGATTTTTGATACGTTGTTTGACACTTGCATTATTGTCAAGTGTCAATTGGATGGAAAAACTATTTGGAATTTAAACTGTCCAATAGGTCATAGTCATGTGGCGAAGACTGTACTAAAATGTACACCATAGTCTATATGTAGCAAAGTCCTTACCGATTCATGTTTTTTGATGCTTGCACTGTTGTCAAGTGTCAATTGGAAGGGAAAATTGTTTGAAATTTAAAGTGTCCAACAGAATAATGTCACATGGTAAAGTGTAAACCAAAGTGTACATGTAGCAAGATTCATACCGATTGAACTTTACTATTTGTACACTAATTTTTGACACGTTTGAAACTTGCATTACAGTCGACTGTCAATTGGATGGAAGAAGTGTTTGAAATTTAAACTCTCCAACCGGTTGATGTCGCGTGGCAAAGTGTAAACTAAAGTATACACCATAGTCTACAGGTAGCAAGGTCTTTACCGATTGAACTTTGCTATTTGTGCACTAATTTTTGACACGTTGTTTGACTCTTGCATTGTTGTCAAGTGTCAATTGGATGGGAAAACTATTTGAAATTTAAACTGTTCGATACATTAATGTCGCGTGGCAAAGTGTAAACTAAAGTGTACACCATAGTCTACATGCAGCAAGGTCCTTACCGATTGAATTTTGCTATTTGTGCATTGATTTTTGACACATTGTTTGACGCTTGTATTGTTGCCAGGTGTTAATTGGATTGGAAAATTATTTGAAATTTAAACTGTCCAACAAGGTAATGTCAAGTGGCAAAGCTTAAGCTAGAGTGTACACCATAATGTACATGTAGCAAGGTTTTTACTGATTGAACTTTGCTATTTGTACACTAATTTTTGACACATTTTTTAACATTTCCATTGCTGTCAAGTGCCAAGTGGATGGGAAAACTGTTTGAAATTTAGACTGTCCAATAGGGTAATGTCACGTAGTAAAGTGTAAACTAAAGTGTACATGTAGCAAGGTTCATACCGATTGAACTTTGCTATCTGTACACTGATTTTTGACACGTTGTTTGACACTTACATTGTTGTCTAGTGTCAATTGGATGGAAAAACTATTTGAAATTTAAACTGTCCAATAGGGTAATGTCACGTGGTAAAGTGTACATGTAGCAAGGTTCATACCAATTGAACTTTGCTATTTGTACACTAATTTTTGTCACTTTTTTGACACTTACATTGTTGTCAAGTGTCAATTGGATGGGAAAACTGTTTGAAATTTAAACTGTCCAACAGGGTAATGTCACATGGCAGTATGTGCACCATAGTGTATAGGTCACAAAGTTCGTACCGATTGAACTTTGCTATTTGCAAACTGATTTTTGACACGTTGTTTGACACTTGCATTGTTGTCAAGCGTCAGTTGGATGGGAAAACTATTTGAAATTTAAATTGTCCAATAGGGTAATGTCACGTGGGAAAGTTTAAACTAAAGTGTGCACCATAGTGTATATTTAGCAAGGTCCTTGCCGATTGAAGTTTGCTGTTTGTACACTGATTTGTGACACGTTGCTTGACACTTGCATTGTTGTTAAGTGTCAATTAGATGAGAAAGCTATTTGAATTTTAAATTGTTCAACAGGCTAATGTCACGTGGCAAAGTGTAAACTAAAGTGTACAACATAGTGTATATAGAGCATGGACCTTACCGATTTAACTTTGCTATTTGTACACCAATTTTGGATACGTTACTTGACAGTTGCATTGTTGTCAAGTGTCAATTGGATGAAAAAACTGTTTGAAATTTAAATAGTCGAATAGCGTAATGTCACGTGGCAAACTGTAAAGTAAACTGCACACAATAGTGTACATGTAGCAAGGTTCATACCGATTGAACCTTGATATTTGAGCATAGATTTTTGAAGCGTTGTTTGAAACTTACCTTGTTGTCAAGTGTCAATTAGATGGAAAAACTGTTTGAAATTTAAACTATCCGACATGTTAATGTCACGTGGTAAAGTGTAAAATAAAGTGTACACTATAGTCTACATGTTGCAATGTCCTTACAGATTGAGCTTTCCTATTTGTGTGCTAATTTTTGATACGTTGTTAGATACTTGGATTGTTTTCAAGTGTCAATTGGATGGAAAAATTGTTTGAAATTTAAACGGTCCAACAAGGTAATGTCACGTGGCAAAGTGTACACCGTAGTGTGCATCTTGCAAGGTTTTCAACGATTGAACTTTGCTATTTGTACGCTGATTTTTGACACATTGTTTGACGCTTGCATTGTTATAAAGTATCAATTGTATGGAAAACTATTTGAAATTTAAACTATTCAGCAGGGTAATGTCACATGGTAAAGTGTAAACTAAAGTGTCTACCATAGTGTACATCCAGCAAAGTCCTTACCGATAGAACTTTGCTATTTGTACACTAATTTTTGACACGTTGTTTGACCCTTGCAATTTTGTCAAGTGTCAATTGGATGGAAAAACTGTTTGAAAATTAAACTATCTAATAGGGGAATGTCATGTGGCAAAGTGTAAACTAAAGTGTACACCATAGTGTACATGTAGCAAGGTTCTTACCGATTGGACATTGCTATTTGTACACTAATTTTTGACACGTTGTTTGACACTTTCATTGTTGTCCAGTGTCAATTGGATGGGAAAACTGTTCGAAATTTAAACTGTCCAAT
>NW_019256635.1:0-1127 GCF_002742605.1 Olea europaea var. sylvestris | reverse complement strand
AGCATTGTGAATTTTTTATTTTTCACGATTAGTTAAGTTTGTTTTTCATTTCAATTTAATTTTTAATATTATTAATTTAATTCTATGAAATTTCTATTTTATATTTATTTATTGCCATGAATCATTTTACACACACACACACACTTTTGTTAAGGGTGTCCTAAACACGTGGTAGTCTGACAATATTATTGTTACATCATATTCAAATGAATATGCATTATTTTTACTCACATTTATGAATTTATGGAGCCATCTTTGGCTTGACATTTATATGCCTGATCAATTTTCACCACTGTAACTCATCTTTGGCTTGAGGATTAATATATTTTTTTAATTTTATGATTTTTATTCAGTTGTTTTTATTTATTAAACTATGATTTAATAATTATTTTTAGGAAATATGATGAAATATTAGCATAGGGTTATATTGAACTTCGACAATTAGGATTTTGGTTGAAATCATTTGAGAAACCTTTTTTTTTTTTTTTCGTATTAACCCAATTTTTGGTATCAAACCAATTATGATATCAGAACGCAATCACATTTTTGATTAAGATGTGTTGAATGATATGTACTATATTTGTTATATGATTTTTTCAATATTGATAAATAAATTACTAAACAAAAACATCAATGACATTTTTTTTTTGTTTTTTGTTTTGTATGCTAGAAACATCAAAGATGAATACATTGTCGTCGAAAACATTAACGGAAATGAGGTCTTGGTCATTAATAGACCAACAAAATGAGCGAAGTCATTAGTTTAATTTGAAAATTATTAAAATTTTCATTTTGTTACTTGTTAATATATATTTTTTATGTAGTATCTTAAATTTGTTTTCACATTTGTTGGATCAACGCCACCAAACAAAAATTGTGATTATATCTTTACAAGACAATTAAATACATTTGAAGAAGAGTAAATTATAAAAGTATTCATACTTCGAAAAGGTTCGATTGACATCTACAGCAATAAGAATAGTCCCGTTGAAGTTTTAAAATTTTAATTTTGTATGATGGGGATGTATTATATAATGTCAGAATTAGCGAATATTTTTCTTATAGAAGTTTCACTATTAAAATTGGTCAAATAAATGTCTAAATATTTAACTTTTCATTAACTAATG
>NW_019256634.1:0-1127 GCF_002742605.1 Olea europaea var. sylvestris | reverse complement strand
TTAGACTGGCAATTTGTCGAAAATGATCAAACCCGATGTCATCATGAAATCAAAACCCAGTTTTCAATGCCTCGATTCCAATCGAATTAGACTTGTAATTCGCCAAAAATGAGCAAACCGAAGTCATCATGAAATTAAAAACTACTCTTCATTGACTCGATTCCAATCGAATTAGACTGGCATTTTGAAAAAAAGAACCAACCCGAAGTTATCATGAAATTAAAAACCACTTTTCATTTGCTCGATTCCAATCGAACTGGACTAGCAATTCGCCAAAAACGAACAAACTAAAAGTTATCATGAAATCAAAAACAACTTTTCATTGGCTCGATTCCAATCGAAATAGACTAGCACTTCATAAAAAATGAACAAACCCGAAGTCATCGTGAAATCAAAAACCACTTTTCATTGGCTCGATGCCAATCGAACTAGACTAGCAATTCGTCAAAAATGAATAAAGCCGAAGTTATCATGAAATGAGAAACCACTTTTCATTGGCTCGATTCCAATCGAATTAGACTTGCAATTAGCCAAAGACGAACATACCCGATGTTATCTTGAAATCAAAAACCACTTTTTATTGGCTCGATTTCAATCGAATTAGACTAGTAATTTGCATAAGACGAACAAACCCGATGTTATCATGAAATCGAAAGTCACCTTTCATTGGCTCGATTCTAATCGAATAAGCCTAGCAATTCGCCAGAAACGAACAAACCCGATGTTATCATGAAGTCAAAATCACTTTTCATTGGCACTATTCCAATCGAATTAGACTAGCAATTCGCCGAAAATGATCAAACCCGAAGTTATCAGGAAATAAAAAACCACTTTTCATTGGCTCGATTCCAATCGAATTAGACTAGCAATTCGTCGAAAACGATCAAACCCGAAGTTATCATGAAACCGAAAATCACTTTTCCTTGGCTCGATTCCAATCGAATTAGACTAGCAATTTTTCAAAAATGATCAAACCCGAAGTTACCCGGAAATCGAAAGCCACTCTTCCTTTGCTCGAATCCAATCGAATTAGACTAGCCATTTTCCGAAAATGATCAAACTCTAAGTTATCATGAAATCAAAAACCACTTTTCATTGCCTCGATTACAATCGAATAAGACTAGCAA
>NW_019256633.1:0-1127 GCF_002742605.1 Olea europaea var. sylvestris | reverse complement strand
TCAACCAGTCAAATTTTAGCCCATTCCGACACAGTTTCGAAAAATGAAGAAATTGCCCCCGGCGCGATTTTTGTTTCCGATCATCCTGTCAAATTCTAGCCCATTTCGACGCAGTTACGAAAAATGACGAAATTACCCCCAAGCGATTTTTGTTCCGGATCGACCTCTCAAATTTTAGCCCATTCTGACACCGTTGAGAAAAATGTCGAAATTGCCCCCTGCGCGATTTTTGTTTTCGATCAACCTGTCAAATTTTAGCCAATTCCGGCACAGTTACGAAAAATGACGAAATTCTCCCAGCGCGAATTTTGTTCCCGATCAACCTGTCAAAGTTGAGCACATTCCGACAGTCGAGAAAAATGACGAAATTGCCCCCGGGGCGATTTTTTCTTTCCGATCAACTTGTCAAATTTTAGCCCATTCCGACACAGTTGCGAAAAATGACGAAATTGCCCCCGGCGCGGTTTTTTGGTTCCTATCAACCTGTCCAATTTTAGCCCATTCCGACATAGTTTCGAAAAATGAAGAAATTGCCCCCGGCGCGATTTTTGTTTCCGATCAACCTGTCAAATTTTAGCCCATTTCGTCGCAGTTACGAAAAATGACGAAATTACGCCCAGCGCGATTTTTGTTCCGGATCAACCTCTCAAATTTTAGCTCATTCTGACACCGTCGCGAAAAATTTCGAAATTGCCCCCAGCGCGATTTTTGTTTTCTATCAACCTGTCAAATTTTAGCCAATTCCGACACAGTTGCGAAAAATGAAGCAATTCTCCCGGCGCGAATTTTGTTCCCGATCAACCAGTCAAATTTGAGCCCATTCCGACTCGGTCGGGAAAAACGACGAAATTGCCCCCGACGCGATTTTTGTTTCCGATCAACTTGTCAAATTTTAGCCCTCTCCGATACAGTCCGAAAAATGAGGAAATTGCCCTCGGCGCGGATTTTGTTTCCGATCAACCAATCAAATTTTAGCCCATTTCGACATCGTCGCGAAAAATGACAAAATTGCCCCCGGCGCGATTTTTTTTTCCTATCAACCATTCAAATTTTAGCCAATTCCGACACGGTTGCAAAAAATGACGAAATTACCCTTGACGCGGTTTTTGTTCCTGATCAACCTGTCA
>NW_019256632.1:0-1127 GCF_002742605.1 Olea europaea var. sylvestris | reverse complement strand
ATATGCAATGCTCCCAAATACTCGTAAGTGAGAGATGCTGGACTTTCTTCCACTCCATGCTTCTTGTGGTGTCTTATTCCACATACTTCTAGAAGGTGATCGGTTAGACAGATACACAGCGCAATTAACAGCTTCAGCCCAAAGTTCTTTGGACAATATCTTACTTTTGAACATGCAGCGGGCCATGTTAAGAATAGATCTGTTCTTTCTTTCAGCTACTCCATTTTATTGTGGAGAGTATGGAACTGTCAATGGGCGACGAATTCCATTCTCCTTATAATATTTCTCAAACTTTTTGGAGGTGAACTCTCCTCCTCTATCCGATCTCAAGGCTTTTATACTATATCCGCTTTCTTTTTCAACAAAAGTTTTAAACTTCTTAAAAGTTTCAAAAACTTCCAATTTTTGTTTGAGAAAATAGACCCAAATCTTTCTACTGAAATCATCAATAAAAAGAACAAAATAATTGCTCTTACCGAGAGAGCTTGGATTAATTGGCCCACAAACATCGGAGTGTACAAGTTCTAGTGGCTTCTTAGCTCTTGTAGATGCTTCTTTTGGAAAACTTTTTCTCGAATGCTTTCCAAGTAAGCATCATTCACATAATTGATCTGCATGATTTATTGGAGGCAAACATTTCACCGTTTTCTTCTTACTCAACAATTTTAAACCTCCAAAATTAAGATGCCCAAATCTCAAGTGCCAAAGCCAAGATGAATCTTTAAAACAAGCTTTTAAGTATTTAACGACATCATTTTGAATGCTTAACGCAAACATTCTATTTCTTGTCATAGGGACTTTGGCAATCAAATTTTCCCTTTGATCTCTTATTGAAAGACTATGATCTTTCAAATGAATATCATAGCCCTTCTCTAAGAGTTGCTCCAAACTTAAAATGTTATTCTTCATATTGAGCACATAATAGACATTTGAGATAAATTGATGCGTACCATTTTTCAAGCGGATCAAGATTTTACGTTTTCCTTTCACTGGGATCTTGGATTCATCTCCAAATGTAATGTTACCGCTTACTAATTCATCAAACTCCACAAACATGTTTTTTCTTCCACACAAATGGTTGCTTGCTCCTGTATCCAAATACCAAGTATTCTTTTCTCTGCTCTCT
The DNA here is from genome assembly GCF_002742605.1 of Olea europaea var. sylvestris. Classification (NCBI taxonomy): domain Eukaryota; kingdom Viridiplantae; phylum Streptophyta; class Magnoliopsida; order Lamiales; family Oleaceae; genus Olea; species Olea europaea. The sequence goes on along the minus strand of NW_019256632.1, from coordinate 1 downwards.
T
>NW_019256631.1:0-1127 GCF_002742605.1 Olea europaea var. sylvestris | reverse complement strand
TTTTTTTTTTGTGGAAATTAATGGAGGAGAAGTGACAATGGGAAATGATTTTTCTTGCAAAATCAAAAGAATTGATAAGATTGTCTTAAAACTAAAAAATGGGAATGTGCTGTTTGAATAAGATCGGATATATTCCTAACTTAAAGAGAAATTTAATCTCTTTAGGTACACTTGACGATGAAGGTTTTGATACAATCATAAATAAAGGCATTTTGACAATTCAAAAGAATTTTGCAAAAGTTATTCACGTTGAAAAATCAAATGGTCTCTATGTTTTGAAAGCTTTACCCTTAAATCAGTCTAATGCTGTTACAGTTTCCCAATATGATAAATTGGAACTTTGACACAAAAGACTTGGACATATTAGTGACAAGAATTTACACCTTCTTAAGAAACAAGGTCTTTTAGGAAATGAAAGGATTGAAAATTTGTCTTTTTGTGAACACTATATCTATGGAAAGCAAAAGAAATTACCTTTTGTGACTACTACTCATAAATCAAATTCTATTCTTGATTACTTACATGCTGATATGTGGGGACTAGCTATTGTAAGTAATTATTCTAGTTTTAAATAATACATTCTTATTATTGATGATTTTTATAGAAAAGTTAGGTGACTCTTTTGAAAAATAAATCTAACACCTTCCAAAACTTTATAGCTTGGAAAACTCTCATTTAAAATCAAGTAAACAAGAATGTTAAAGTTCTTAGAACTGATAATGGCCTTGAATTTTGCAATGAAGAGTTTGATAATTTCTATAAAAATAATGGGATCCCTAGACATAGGCTATCTCCTATACTTAACAATAGCATGGGCTAGCTGAAATGATGAATAGAACTTTATTCTAGAAGGTGAGATGGATGTTAAAAAGCCCAGGCCTTCCAAAACTATTTTGGGGAGAAGCTGTTAAAACTGTCTCATATCTAATAGATAAGTGTTGATATGATCCAGGAGTCGAGCCCGACGAAGGCAAGTACGAGACGAGATCCGTTAATAGTCGATGGCGGACCAATGACGCGATCAAGTGCAAAGCAAGTGAAACAATCGATGGGATTGCTCGTTCAAGAAACCATTGATGAAACCATGTTCGGGACTCAAAATGGAGCAACTTTCATGCTCGGGTCGA
>NW_019256630.1:0-1127 GCF_002742605.1 Olea europaea var. sylvestris | reverse complement strand
ACCGTTTTGGATTGAACTCACCACTTCGTCATGACGTATGAGGGATTTCGGCCATTTTTCAAAAGTGTGAGCATTGGAACGTTAGGAATGTCGGCGTACGAAGAATTGAGCGCAACTTTTGCGCACGGTGTCCGTTTTGGGCCCGTAAGTACTTTTTGGAAATGTAGCGACCGTTATGGATTGAACTCACCACTTCATCGTGAGGTATGAGGGATTTTGACCATTTTTCGAAAGTGTGAGCACTTGCATATTTGGAACGTTTGGATTGTCCGCATACGAAGAATTGAGCTTAACTTTTGCACACGGTGTGCGTTTTGGGCCCGTAAGTACTTTTTGGAAATGTAGCGACCGTTTTGGATTGAACTCACCACTTCATCGTGACGTATGAGGGATTTCGGCGATTTTTCGAAAGTGTGAGCACTTGCACATTTGGTACGTTTGGATTGTCCGCATACGAAGAATTGAGCGTAACTTTTTCGCACGGTGTCCGTTTTGGGCCCGTAAGTACTCTTTGGAAATGTAGCGACCGTTTTGGATTGACCTCCCCCCTTCATCGTGACGTATGAGGGATTTCGGCGATTTTTCGAAAGTGTGAGCACTTGCACATTTGGTACGTTTGGATTGTCCGCATACGAAGAATTGAGCGTAACTTTTTCGCACGGTGTCCGTTTTGGGCCCGTAAGTACTCTTTGGAAATGTAGCGACCGTTTTGGATTGACCTCCCCCCTTCATCGTGACGTATGAGGGATTTCGGCGATTTTTCGAAAGTGTGAGCACTTGCACATTTGGTACGTTTGGATTGTCCGCATACGAAGAATTGAGCGTAACTTTTTCGCACGGTGTCCGTTTTGGGCCCGTAAGTACTCTTTGGAAATGTAGCGACCGTTTTGGATTGAACTCACCCCTTCATCGTGACGTATGAGGGATTTCGGCCATTTTTCGAAAGTGTGAGCACTTGCACATTTGGTACGTTTGGATTGTCCGCATACGAAGAATTGAGCGTAACTTTTTCACACGGTGTCCGTTTTGGGCCCGTAAGTACTCTTTGGAAATGTAGCGACCGTTTTGGATTGAACTCACCACTTCGTCGTAAGGTATGCGGGATTTCGGCCATTTTTCGAAAGTGT
>NW_019256629.1:0-1127 GCF_002742605.1 Olea europaea var. sylvestris | reverse complement strand
ATAGCGCAAGAAACTCAAAGAAATTCAAAATGACTATTTGAACCTAGTTATTTTGAAGAATATCGAAGATGTTGAGTTCATAGCTCAAAAGATATTCTCTTTCAATTATGTCCGCTATCTCAAAGTTATTCATGTCAACATTTCCGTCAATCAAATAATAGACAAACTTTAATAAAGGAAATTTCATTTTTATGGACTTTATTAAAGCTACTTTATAAAAGGAAATCGTTATTTCAAAAAGAAGATAATATTATTGTCTCAGCATAATCGTGCAAATGTGTATTACTTTTTTATTCATATTTATGAATTTGTGGAGCCATCTTTGGGTAGGATATCTATATGCTAGATCTAGGCTTGGATTTCAAGATATAGGTTTGAAGAGGGAAAAAAACAATTTTTATTTGTTATATTAGTTTCTTGATCTGTTCTACTTTTATCATACCTAATTCTAATGCAGTGTCTAAAATGTATTCATGAATGCACAATTGAAAATAAGCATCAATGTATAAGCTTAATCTCCTGCTCCCAGTGGGAATAATAAAAACTTATAATTGTTGATGTGGTAAAAGAACTTTAGATGATATCTTTGCCATGCATGAGAAATAAAAAATATACTAACTTCAAAATGAAAAAATAAGAGCAATTAATCCTTATTCAACATTCTCACATTATGTACATAATTTCATACTTAACTTAGCCTGGTTATTCTTTGCTTCACAAAAGAGAAGGAAAAGTAAAGTACTTAAAAAAATTTATTTTTTACAATTTTAATTTTTCCTTTAACAATATCAATTACCTTATAACTACTTTTAAAAAAAATGTTAATACTTCAAAAATAGTATACATATCATTCATTCGATACATAAGACATGCAACGCACGTTCTTACTACTAGTTTACTTATAAGTAATTTTTAAGCTTAACTCAACATGCTCTTAAACGAGCATATTTATTAACTAAGTATTCGTATGACCTAAAATTTATAATTACTTGAATTTTAATTTAAACCCTGTTTGATCCACATTTTTTCAAAAAACACATTCTTAAATATTGATTTGATATCATTTTAATTACACATTCTTCAATAAAATAATATTACACGCAAATTCAAAATTTTTCCTTATTTTT
>NW_019256628.1:0-1127 GCF_002742605.1 Olea europaea var. sylvestris | reverse complement strand
TTTTTTTTTTGCAGTTAACGGTATTTTCGGGGTATAAGAAAGACTAAACAATGTAAATAAGTATTTCAAGAGGATAAGTAAAAATAAAAGAAAAGGTTTGTTGGGGAATGAAAACAATGTTTCAACTGATCAAACAAGAGTTGCTATCTGCAGGCCATGCATGAGGTGGTTGGTTTCTACAAGGAAAACAGTGACATCATAGTCGAGACATTCAATTCACTTGGTTTTAAGGTATACGGAGGAAAAAATGCACCATACGTGTGGATCCACTTTCCCGGCCAAAGCTCGTGGGACGTTTTCAGCGAGATTCTCGAGAAAACCCATGTTGTCACGACTCCTGGCAGTGGTTTTGGACCTGGTGGTGAAGGTTTCATTAGGGTCAGTGCCTTTGGACACCGAGAAAATGTTTTGGAAGCCTGTCGAAGATTCAAGCAACTGTACAAGTAGATGGTGACGTACTTGTGAAATGTTCAATTCTTAAAGGAAGGTTATTTAACGTATGAACTGCTGAATTGAAGCTTCATGTTTCATGTTGTCAAGAATTGCTGTGATGCTAGATTTGTTTTTGAAGCTAAATTTATCTCTATTCATATTGACTACAATTCAAGTCCTTTTCGTAGTCTTGCCAATTGTAGCAACCATGGGAAATAAGTAGCCTCCAGACTCCGTCTGCTCCAGCAGTAAATATACATGTCTTCCTCTATTCGGTTGGGATTAAAATTATATTTTAGTAGATTTTGATAAAAATTGATAAAATGTGTGGTTAAAATTAATTTTGATTTCGACTTAGATTAAAATTTGAATTTGAATTTCTACCAAATGGGGCCAAGTATATTGAATATTCGAATTCAACAACACTGAACAAGATTAAGATTGATTTTTCAGTGCTTTCAAGGACAAACTAAACATGCATCTATCCTGGGGTTTCTCTATCTAGGTTTGTCTATATTCGATTCCAGTTCTGATAGCAGTTTATTGATGATAGAGATAGCTCAGGCAAAGGACAAACTAAACATGCATCTACTCTGGAACTGTTGCTCAAAGTGACGAAGTTCAAAAAACCAAAGCCCACATCCCCGAAGCCTTTTCGATTAAGAACTGATGTAAACAACTCTACCAACAGTGAA
>NW_019256627.1:0-1128 GCF_002742605.1 Olea europaea var. sylvestris | reverse complement strand
TAAAAGTTAAACGTGATTTAATATTAAACATATAGTTTATTTTATATTTCACAATATTTATTAAGAAACTGAATTAAACCAATAGAGTGATAAATGAGAATTTCTATGGCTAAATTTATTAAGAATGCATCTTACTTCCTTGGAAGTATTTTCTCTTCGAACTATTCACTTGATGAAGGATTTTTATATTTTTTTTTCAATTTTTTTTCTTTTTAATTTATCAATGGTAGCTGAAGCAATAAATTGAAGTGTCTGATGAATGCTAGATTATGATAAATTATAGGAAGCACTTTTTTCTCGTTAGTTACTTGATAAATTATAAGAAATTTTGTGCATACCTTAACTCGTATGAAAACAAAAACTTGAATTTTACAATTCTCACTCACATATTACTTCCGAAAAACAAAATTTAACAATTTACAGGTGCATAATTGGAAAATTTTAATATTTTTAAGTTACCGATAAGTTGTTGGTCATACATAATGGTTGTATAACAAATGAATATCAAGTTGTGTATCTTATGAAATGTGTGGGATGAAAAAAAAATTGTTGTGAGTTTATGTGATTCCAAGAGTCTAATGTGACTAATAAAGCAAGAATTATAAAGATGAGCAGGCCCTTTGTCCGTGAGTCTAAGTTCTTCAAGTTCACGGATGTTTCTAAAAAATTTCAAACAACATCGAAAATTATTACACAATAAAAATATTTTTTAATTAATTACATCAATTTAAAAATTTATTATGTATATTAATATTATAACATGAACATTCAACTCTTCTTTTAGTAAGGGTCGATAGTGATGGTGGTGACAATAATGGTGGTGACGAAGATCACGAGTGGTGGTCTAGGAGGAAGATGAGGTAGGATGAAGAATGTAAATGGGTGGTTTTCTTTTCTTTCTTGTTTTAGTTTTTGTTAGTTCATGATGGAAGTGTTGGAAATCAACTTAACATGCGCAACGAAAATTAAAACAATTTTCGATTCCCACCAGGATTCACCTTTGTGATTAGATAGAAATTATGAAAAGATTGTACCTTTTCCAAATCTGCAAACTTCTTTGTTATTCTTTTCGTTCCAACAATCTTGATTCGCCACCCACAGCTGTCTAATTGTTCAACTTCCAACAGT
>NW_019256626.1:0-1128 GCF_002742605.1 Olea europaea var. sylvestris | reverse complement strand
TACGACCATTTTTTTAAAGAAGGAGCACTTTTATATTTGGAACGCTTGGATAGTCGGCGTACGAAGAATTGAGCGTAACTTTTGCACATGGTGTCCGTTTTGCGCCCATAAGTACTTTTTTGAAATGTAGCGACCGTTTGGGATTGAACTCACAACTTCGTCGTGACGCTCAAGGGTGTTCGGCCATTTTTTTAAAGAATGAGCACTTTTATATTTGGAACGCTTGGACAGTCGGCGTATAAAGAATTGAGCGTAACTTTTGCACACGGTGTCTGTTTTGGGCCCATAAGTAATTTTTGGAAATGTAGCGACCGCTTTGGATTGAACTCACGACTTCGTCGTGACGTTCGAGGGAGTTTGGCCAATTTTCGAAAGAATGAGCACTTTTATATATGGAATGCTTGGATAGTCGATGTACGAAGAATTGGGCGTACCTTTTGCACACGGTGTCCGTTTTGGGCCCATAAGTACTTTTTGGAAATGTAGCGGCCGCTTTGGACTGACCTCATGACTTCGTCGTGGCGTTCGAGGGATTTCGGCCATTTTTCGAAAGAATGAGCACTTTTATATATGGAATGCTTGGATAGTCGATGTACGAAGAATTGGGCGTACCTTTTGCACACGGTGTCCGTTTTGGGCCCATAAGTACTTTTTGGAAACGTAGCGACCATTTTGGATTGAACTCTGGATTGTCGACGTAAGAAGAATTGAGCGTAACTTTTGCACACGGTGTTCGTTTTGGGCCCATAAGTACTTTTTGGAAATGTAGCGACCGTTTGGGATTGAACTCACAACTTCGTCGCGACGTTCGAGGGAGTACGACCATTTTTTTAAAGAAGGAGCACTTTTATATTTAGAACGCTTGGATAGTCAGCGTACGAAGAATTGAGCGTAACTTTTGCACATGGTGTCCGTTTTGAGCCCATAAGTACTTTTTTGAAATGTAGCGACTGTTTGGGATTGAACTCACAACTTCGTCGTGACGCTCGAGGGAGTTCGGCCATTTTTTTAAATAATGAGCACTTTTATATTTGGAACGCTTGGGCAGTCGGCGTATAAAGAATTGAGCGTAACTTTTGCACACGGTGTCTGTTTTGGGCCCATAAGTAATTTTTGGAAATGTAGCGA
>NW_019256625.1:20281-33609 GCF_002742605.1 Olea europaea var. sylvestris | reverse complement strand
GTAAGGTAGTTCAAGAACATTTTGTGGTATAAATAGACCTATTTTATGCTTTCTGAAAAAGGCTCGTGATGTAGTTCGAATTGAATTTTTCTCCATGAGGCTATTAATTATAAACAAAATTTACTTGCATAATTCTTAATACATGTAAAATAAGGTAATTCAACTCATAATCGAGTACAAGCATTAGAAACCTAGTAAACTTGTTTACTTTAGATGCACATTGAGCAAGATCACTTGTTTGCCAATGGACATAGTACGAGCGTAACGGGTCAAGCAACATTGTTCACCAACTGAACTCTAATTATGTAGAGATACCATTTTTTTTTTTATTTTAAATTTTGTTTAGAAGGAAAAAACTAAAAATTATGAAAATAAATTAGTAATTCAAAACTATATTCATTCCAACTATGTGGGTCCTAATATTTTAGTTACTTGTGGATTACTAACAATTTTTGATTTTATTGATGAATTGCAAACGAAATAAGAACAATTTCGAGCTTAATTTAAGTTTCATTAGTAATTTCATATTTTCTTTTAAATTTTACTGTACGGGAATCAGAATTTACCTTCGAGAAATACTGTTTTTAACTTTATATTGCAAAACCACATTATAAAGGATGATTTATAAAATGATAATATTGGCTCCAATAATTTTGAAAAACTACACTCTTAAGTGGAAAAAAAATTAATTTCGGAAGTTACGATAATTTCACCCCTAGAATTATGAGTATAAAAATTCAAGAAAATAATCAAGAAATTGAAAAACAAAAATGCTTTTATAAAATTTTCTTGTGTATTTTCTTTTACCTAACAAGGGAGAAGCCTACAAAATGAGCTACCTTACTATTTATATGTGACAATTAGGTTCAGAGGTAAAATGTAGTTCTTGAATGTAGTTTATTGTAAGAAATGATAATGAGTTGGATAATCTTCCTACTAAAAGTCTAGAAATGAATAGGATTTTTCAATAAGTGATCAAGGAGTCTTGAAATGTTTAGATAGTTTGGCCTAAAAATTTCGATTTTGCTGAAAGACAGAGAAAAAAAAAGTAAAGACACGGATCATTTCAAAGCTTATTAGGAAATAACAAGAAGAATTTCCAATTGATGATTGAGAAGTTTTGAAATGTTTAAGATAGTTTGGTGTAAAATTTCATTTTGACTAAGAGATGAAGACACGTCATTGCTAAGCTTATCCATGAGACAAGAGAGAACGGAAAAAATTATGCGCGATAATTATTTATCAATATTATATATCTCTTATTATTTTCATTTTGCAAAATGCACTACAGCAAGAGAATGGCACAAAATTATGTGCAGGTTGCAATGTACATAATCCAGAGAAGTTCTCAATATGACCGAAAACATAACCAATTTCAAGGAATACGGGTCCATATTAAACTTAGGTCTCGTTTGGGAGTAATTTTGATAATTGATTCTTTGATCGTTAGAAGAAAAGTGGGGATTACTCGTGAGAGAATAAGTCAAAATTTAAGATTGAAATTGTGAAATAAAGGTCAAAAAATCAATTTTTTTGATGAAAAATTACTCCCAAATGGGACCTTAATGTCATACAAAAAGTACATATATATAAAAGCCCCTTTTACTCAATTTTCACCCTTTCCCGCTCTCTACAGTTGAACTTCCTCTAATTTAAAACTAAGAGCATGTTTACCTAAGCTTAAAAAGAAAAGTAAATTTACTTTTAATGTTTTTTTCTATCCAAGCGTAGTTTGATTACATTTCCCCCTAATTTTAACAAAATTATTTTTTTCTGAAAATAACTCTTATATTCAAAATAAAATACTTATTCCAATTTTGATTATTAAAAACTGTATTTATTCAAAATTGTACTTAATTACTTACAAGTAAAGCTTTTAAGCTTAGCCAACGTGCTCTGTCCACATAAAAAACCGGATCATCATATATTCAAATAACTAGTGATCCAAGAAGTCCCTAAAACCTATGTTCTTTTGATATTTTTCATGTTGCAAGAGAGAGCATTCAGGATTTTCACACTAAATTGTGCAAATCTTTGGAGATTTAGCCGTGAATTTTACAGCCAATTCTCTCTCTGTCCAAGAAACATGTGGGAGAAAATGTAACCATTCCACTGAAAATGTGGAACTACATGCATGTAACCGTTCCGACACCTAGATCCATCATTTTTTAATCACACATTTTATCAACTTTGATAAAAAATTGCTAAAAAACTTTTTTTTGTCTACACTAAACAAGGGCTAAGATCATCAACACAGTCTTAAGTCATGTTTGATTCACATTATTTGGAAAAAAAATACATTCTTAAAAAGTGATTTGACATCATTTCAACCACAGATTTTTCAATAAAATAATATTACACGCAAATCCAAAAATTTTATTATTTTTTAGTCCCACATTTCCCGTCATTACAATGTTCAAAAATGCATTTTTATGAAACTAATGTAGCTAAAACAAGGGCTTAGAAAAGTAAATGTTTTAATTTCAAATCTTATTCTCACCTATTAATAAAAAAATCTCTCCAATAATTAATCATCACTATAAATTTTTCATAGCATAAGGCTGACAACAGACATAAAAATGNCTCGACCTGATGATGAGAAGCAAGAAGGAAAAAAATGGATTTTGGGTAGTTTGAAGTCGCGTTGTCTTGGATTTTCGCCATAAGATCTAATTTTTTTTAATTTTTGGGCATTCTCTGATTCTCTCCCTCCGGTAAGAAATTCAAAATTTTCTTTTAATCTGCCCTCTTTTTGGAATATTTTCAAAGTTGATTTCTTGCTTAAATCCCACATTTCCTTGGGCCCTCAAATTTGCAGAAAAATCTTTCTTGGTCGTGTGATTTTTCTGTTTAATATTGGGGATTTTGTTGAATGCTTTAGGCCGTAATTCAGATTTGACCAAAGCCCTGATCTTTTGTGCTTGATTGTTTGTGATCTTAGGGTTTTTGGGTACTAGGGTTCATTTCCAAAATCATTGTGTTTTTTTTATGGCATTTCTGCACTTTCTTTGGTTAGGGCTCGTCTAACTTCCTTCCAATAACAGTGAAAACCTATTGTTTTTCGTTCTTGGAAAATTGTGGAATTCAGTGATCAGAATATGTTATTGGGGGATAGTTTATTGGTTGATTATGTGAATGTTGAATCTTGATAATATTGTGGTGGATACTTGAAATCTAACCCAAATAGATATTGTCAGTTGGATAGGACAACGAGTTTTGGTAGTCTAAGGCTTCAGTGTCTATGGCTAGTGTTGCTCTTGGTCCTTTTTATGAAGATCATTGGAATTTTCCGGGTTGTTATTCGGCTAAACATGGTCCCCAGTCAAGTGATTCTATCTTAATTTATCTAACTGTTGGTGGTTCTGTAATTCCAATGCGAGTTCTGGAGTCAGATTCAATTGCTTCTGTGAAACTTAGAATTCAATCACGCCAAGGGTTCTTTGCAAAAAAGCAGAAACTTGTCTTTGATGGGAAAGAATTGTCTCGGAACAATTCGTGTGTTCGGGATTATGGGGTTGCTTATGGGAATGTGCTGCATTTGATTCTTCGGTTGTCTGATCTCCAAGCTATCACTGTCCGAACTATGTGTGGTAAGAAGTTTGAATTTTGTGTTGAGAGAAAACGGAATGTGGGATATGTGAAGCAGCAAATTGCTAAGAGGGAGAATGGTTTTTTTGATCTCAAGGATCAGGAGTTGTTCTGTGATGACGAGGAGCTTGAAGATCAGAGGATCATAGATGATATATGTAACAATGGTGGTGCAGTGATTCACTTGTTGGTCCGTAAATCGGCCAAAGTTAGGACAAAGCCTCTTGAAAAAGATTTTGAAATTTCAATTGTTGCACCAGACGTGGAGAAGGTAGCTGATGCAGTAGATGTTGTAGATTCTTGGAGGGGGATGCAGAATGACACACTTCAAATTGTGCCTGTAAAATCTTTGCAAGAAGATTTTGTCTTAGAACCACTAACTGTTTCAAAGATTTTGTTGTCGCCAATGATTAAGAAACTAATTGATGCCTCGGTTGACGGGCTCAAGAGAGGCAAACAACCAATTAGATCATCTGAGGGATCTGGTGGTGCTTATTTCATGCCAGATTCTTCCGGTCAGGACTATATTTCTGTTTTCAAGCCTATAGATGAGGAGCCCATGGCTGTAAATAATCCTCAAGGGCTACCCTTGTCCACAAATGGTGAAGGGCTTAAGAAAGGAACCCGAGTAGGGGAAGGTGCGCTAAGAGAAGTTGCGGCATATATTTTGGATCATCCAAAGGGAGGACCACGTTCATTTCATAGTGACGAGAAAGGCTTTGCAGGGGTTCCTCCCACAGTAATGGTTAAATGTCGGCATAAAGGATTTAATTATCCAGATGGTTATCAATATGCATCTGATAAGATTGGGTCATTGCAGATGTTCGTGAAAAACTTGGGTAGTTGCGAGGAAATGGGTCCTCGTGCCTTTCCTGTTGAAGAAGTTCACAAGATATCCATCCTCGACATAAGGTTGGCAAATGCAGACAGGCATGCCGGAAACATTTTGGTTCACAGAGAGGGTGAAGAAGGTAGAATTGTGCTTATTCCAATTGATCATGGTTACTGCTTGCCGGAAAATGTAAGTGTTCTTTACCTCGTCCATATTCAGTATTTGTCGTTCCAGACAATTGGTTTGTTTCTGAAGATGCTTTAATTGACTGCTTTTATACTTTTATAGACGCACCACTGTTTTGAAATTTTGTATAATATTGGATGTATTACTTTTGGATTTTGTTATTTTGTCTATGAATTTTCTGGAACTACTGTGATATCAAGGTACAATGAAATGGAATTCGGAAATACTAGTAATTGGGTTTTGAAATTCTCCTAGGATTGGGCATCTAACTAGCAATGAAGATTGATCAATGCTTAGCTACCATCCTAGTATTGTATATTCCCTGGCCTTTTCCCTTATATTTTTTGTCATTCCCCTTATCGCAGTTTGAAGATTGCACATTTGACTGGCTCTACTGGCCTCAAGCTCACCAGCCCTTTTCTCCTGATACCGTTGCTTACATAAAGTCCCTGGATGCCGATAAAGATATTCAACTTCTGAAGTTATACGGCTGGAACATTCCACGTGAGTGTGCACGTGTGTTTCGCCTTTCCACCATGCTTCTGAAGAAAGGTGCAGAGAGAGGGCTCACTCCCTTTGCAATAGGAAGCATTATGTGTCGGGAAATATTGAGGAAGGAATCTGTAATCGAGAAGATTGTTCAAGAAGCACAAGAAGCAGTGCTCCAGGGAGCAAGCGAATCAGGATTCCTTGAATCTGCATCACTTATCATGGATCGTTACCTGGACGACTTTCCCTGTAAGACTCCAGAATAACAACTGTAAAAGTAGTTCGTGCATATTTTGTATGGTATGTTATAGTACGTTTGCAAGATGGACTGGACAATACTTATCAGGGTTGTTACCTTGAGGGGTTCTCCCCCAAGACTGCAAAGTAAATGCATAAATCTATATGGATGCATATATTTATGTGAACTTTTTGTAGCACGTTCCATAACAACGGTCGAATGGCACTGAATAACATTAAGAAATGAAAAAGAAGCTAAATTCTGTGTTTGAAGAGGAACACAGAGGAGAAGAAAAAAAGAAAGAAAATGTAATTGAAATTAGAAATGAAAAAGAAGCTAAATTTTGTGTTTGAAGAGAGGAGAAAAAGAAAGAAAATGGAAATGAAAATTTCAATTCTTCCATTTCGTTAGCGCATTGGATGTAAGAGTGAGCACGGTCCAATTTGGTCCGGTTCCAAAGAAAATCGAATCGAACCGAATATCAATGAGAATTTTAAAAATGAAACCATTGGTTCCATAGCTAACTGTGGAACCGAACCAATCGGTTCCGATTTGGTTCGGTCCAGTTCTTTACGTTAAAAATGTCGAAATAAAATGTTCGTTAATAAAAACTCTAAAAATATTACCAACGTGATACTTTTAACAAAATATAGAAGAATTGAACACATTATTCAAAGATTTATTTAGGTATAGATCTACAAAGTGAAAACAAAATAAAAATCATGTAATCAAAGTGAAAACAAAATAAAAAATTTGTATCTTATAAATAAAATTATATATTGTAAATAAATTTATTTAGGTATAGATTTACCCAATATTCTAATTTGGCTTGAAAATCAATTAATCAAAAAATTATAAGAAGAGATAAGGAAAGAATCAAAGAGAAGGAAAGTGCTGAAAGTCTAAAATTAAGAAGGAACCCGATTATTTTTTTATAAAAGTATTGGAGATTGAGTCATATATTTTACAAAAAAAATAAAATAAAATAAAAAATCCAATGAGAACCGTCTGGTTCCTACGGTTCCCATACTAGAACTGGGAACCGAACCGGAATCGGTCGATTCTTAAAAATTTGTCCCGAAATCAAAATATTTTTTAGAAAATCCGGAACCGAACCGGTCGGCTCTAAACGGTTCCGGTCCGGTTCCACCGGTTTTGAGAAAAAGTGCCCACTCCTAATTGGATGGAGTTAATTGTTTCAATGGTCGCTAAATTTATATCTATGTTTTCTTGCTGACTGAAATTTAAAATGTCAAATTTTGGTTACTGAACTTTGAAAGACGTTCATTATTCACTTCTATAACTCCCATCTCAAATCTTTAATGGAATTGATGACGTGGCTTATGAAATGTACATTTGACGTCATGTTACACTATTAAATTTTGAGCTATACGAATTTTGGACACTAAACTTTGAAAAATATTTTATGTTGCTCACTAAATTTTGAGGTTGTCGAATTTTGCCACTGAACTCTGATATAGTCGAATTTTAGCCATTAAATTTTGTAAAATGTCTTTTCTTTTTCACTATAAATTTGGATTTAGTCAAGCCTCTGTTTTTTCCCACTTAAAAAACATAACTCTTTAATTTTCATACTCATTTTTATTCACATTTATACAATAAAATATTTTACATGTAAACTTAACTTTTTTTTCAACTTTTTAATCACATTCTCCAAAAAATTAATTTTTAAAACCCTTTAACTAAAATTCAAATTTAATTTAATTTTGACAATAAATATATTGGGTATTTCATTGCAATTAGTAGTCACTTTCTTTTGCACAGCTTTGCAATAGTCTATACACTAGGAATGATTACTCAATTATACAGTTAAATTAAATTTTAATTTATTTTAATAGAATTTTAAACTATCATCATCACAATATTTGAATTTTATAACCGAACACATAAATTTGTTGTTAAATAAAATTAAATCCAAAATCTCAACAATGAATTTTAATTAAATCCAAATTTATTATGAGTAATAGAAGACGTTTTGCAAAGCTGTGCAAAGGAAATGACTACTAATTGCAATGAAACAAACTATATATTTATTTTTAAAATTGAATTAAATTCGAATTTTTTAAGAACGAGTTTTAGCCCCTGTTTGATGGACTTTTTTTAAAGAGTTTTAATAGTACTTTTTTTGGAGAATGTGTACTTAAAAAGTTTTAAAAAATTTAAGTTTATATATAAAATATTTTATTGTATAAATGTGTGGTTAAAAATGAGTATAAAAATTAAAGATTTCTGTTTTGAAGAGTGATAAACGGAGGCTTAATTAAATCCAAATTAATAGTGAGTAATAAAAGACATTTTTAAAGTTTAATGATCAAAGTTTAATTATATCAAAGTTCAGTGGTCAAAATTCGATCGCCTGAAAGTTTAATGAGCAATTGAAAACGCTATTTTTTTTTTTGTATAGTTTAGTAGTCAAAATTCGATAATCTCAAAGTTTAACGTGTGACGAGGCGCCACATGTGCATTCCATTAGCCACATCATCAATTTCGTTAGAGGTTTCAGATGGAAGTTATTCCAGTGAGTAATGTATAACATTTTCCAAAGTTTAGTGGCTTGAACTCGATATTTTAAATTTCAACAAAATCACAGCTTATATTGGTGTTTGGTCTAAGACGTCATTATCATAAGCTGGAAGATTGGACCTTGTTAGAGTCATACTCCAAAGGGTTGAATGTTTTTGGTTATCTATCTTTTTCATTCCGGCCACGGTTGCTTCTAGAGTCATATATCTTTGTCGGAACTTTATATGGGGATCAAACAAACCATTGATTGCATGGAGCAATATATGCCTACCAATGGTTGAAGATGGTCATGGCCTAAGAATATTAAAAGCTAGAAATCAGAACTGCTTTCCAAAATACTTTGGAACGTTCATTGTATAAATAATACTTTGTGGATCGAATGGGGTAATCATGTGTATCTATGTAGGAGTAACATTTGGGTTTATATGTCGAGGTAAGAGGACTCTCCTCTTATTAAAAAGTAGTTGCTAATCAGGGGATTCTTAAAAATTTGTCCCGAAATCAAAATATTTTTTAGAAAATCCGGAACCGAACCGGTCGGCTCTAAACGGTTCCGGTCCGGTTCCACCGGTTTTGAGAAAAAGTGCCCACTCCTAATTGGATGGAGTTAATTGTTTCAATGGTCGCTAAATTTATATCTATGTTTTCTTGCTGACTGAAATTTAAAATGTCAAATTTTGGTTACTGAACTTTGAAAGACGTTCATTATTCACTTCTATAACTCCCATCTCAAATCTTTAATGGAATTGATGACGTGGCTTATGAAATGTACATTTGACGTCATGTTACACTATTAAATTTTGAGCTATACGAATTTTGGACACTAAACTTTGAAAAATATTTTATGTTGCTCACTAAATTTTGAGGTTGTCGAATTTTGCCACTGAACTCTGATATAGTCGAATTTTAGCCATTAAATTTTGTAAAATGTCTTTTCTTTTTCACTATAAATTTGGATTTAGTCAAGCCTCTGTTTTTTCCCACTTAAAAAACATAACTCTTTAATTTTCATACTCATTTTTATTCACATTTATACAATAAAATATTTTACATGTAAACTTAACTTTTTTTTCAACTTTTTAATCACATTCTCCAAAAAATTAATTTTTAAAACCCTTTAACTAAAATTCAAATTTAATTTAATTTTGACAATAAATATATTGGGTATTTCATTGCAATTAGTAGTCACTTTCTTTTGCACAGCTTTGCAATAGTCTATACACTAGGAATGATTACTCAATTATACAGTTAAATTAAATTTTAATTTATTTTAATAGAATTTTAAACTATCATCATCACAATATTTGAATTTTATAACCGAACACATAAATTTGTTGTTAAATAAAATTAAATCCAAAATCTCAACAATGAATTTTAATTAAATCCAAATTTATTATGAGTAATAGAAGACGTTTTGCAAAGCTGTGCAAAGGAAATGACTACTAATTGCAATGAAACAAACTATATATTTATTTTTAAAATTGAATTAAATTCGAATTTTTTAAGAACGAGTTTTAGCCCCTGTTTGATGGACTTTTTTTAAAGAGTTTTAATAGTACTTTTTTTGGAGAATGTGTACTTAAAAAGTTTTAAAAAATTTAAGTTTATATATAAAATATTTTATTGTATAAATGTGTGGTTAAAAATGAGTATAAAAATTAAAGATTTCTGTTTTGAAGAGTGATAAACGGAGGCTTAATTAAATCCAAATTAATAGTGAGTAATAAAAGACATTTTTAAAGTTTAATGATCAAAGTTTAATTATATCAAAGTTCAGTGGTCAAAATTCGATCGCCTGAAAGTTTAATGAGCAATTGAAAACGCTATTTTTTTTTTTGTATAGTTTAGTAGTCAAAATTCGATAATCTCAAAGTTTAACGTGTGACGAGGCGCCACATGTGCATTCCATTAGCCACATCATCAATTTCGTTAGAGGTTTCAGATGGAAGTTATTCCAGTGAGTAATGTATAACATTTTCCAAAGTTTAGTGGCTTGAACTCGATATTTTAAATTTCAACAAAATCACAGCTTATATTGGTGTTTGGTCTAAGACGTCATTATCATAAGCTAGAAGATTGGACCTTGTTAGAGTCATACTCCAAAGGGTTGAATGTTTTTGGTTATCTATCTTTTTCATTCCGGCCACGGTTGCTTCTAGAGTCATATATCTTTGTCGGAACTTTATATGGGGATCAAACAAACCATTGATTGCATGGAGCAATATATGCCTACCAATGGTTGAAGATGGTCATGGCCTAAGAATATTAAAAGCTAGAAATCAGAACTGCTTTCCAAAATACTTTGGAACGTTCATTGTATAAATAATACTTTGTGGATCGAATGGGTAATCATGTGTATCTATGTAGGAGTAACATTTGGGTTTATATGTCGAGGTAAGAGGACTCTCCTCTTATTAAAAAGTAGTTGCTAATCAGGGATCGCATTACATGGGCTGAACACAACAATTTTGCTACTACTAATAAATTTGCTAACTGGACAATCAATATGGTAGATTCAGCGTATCTGGCTCGTATAAGTACTTTAGGGCGAAGGGAATGAAGGTAATCTAGGCCAAAACTATTTGTACTGCGTATGTGACTCCGAAGCACGCATTTATTGCATGGTTAGCAATCAAGTCGAAGCTGTTGACAAATGACAGACTAGAATTCTTGCAAATTGATCATAGATGCAGTTTGTGTACACTCACGGATAAGACCATGGCTCACTTGTTTTCCGAATGCACTTTTTAATGATCGGTTTGGGGAAAAATACGTGCATGGGTGGGTTTTTGGCAATCTATAACTACTCTTCAAAGAGCAATGAAATGGATTAAAAATGAGAGTCGGGGTACTACTTGGCATAGCAAGGAGAAATGTATTGCACTCGTGACTACCCCGTTTACCACATTTGAACAGCAAGGAATAAGATGATTTTTGAAGGCCTAAGGCTGCATGATGATAGTATTATTCGACGGATCAAATACAAAGTTATGTTTACTTTGTATTCGAATGTTTTGATTCAATACAAGTCATTTGCTTTGGGTCTTTAGGTTGTATTGGTTGTTCTTCTTTCATCCGATAATGCCGGTGTATTTGTATATGACTTTGATCAATATAATTCACATTTACCGATAAAAAAAGTGTATTAAATATAGACTAAGACAAGCTTTGAAAGGTAGGTCTCTTTGAAGGTGTCTCCTTTTTTAGGTAAAAGAAAAAAGTAAACAAAACTATGAAATCATTGATATTTTTCAATTGCACGTGATTATTTTCTTGAATTTTTATTATTGTATTTCCAAGTTATGATAAATATATTTTACACTTATTTATCGCCTTAAATAGTGATATTTAGTTGCTCCTCCAGTATTTTTTTGTTAAATAGGTAAAACTCAATGGTTGAAAAAGAAATTGGAGGAAACAAAAATTAATCCAAAAAAGAGTAAAATCCAGAAGATGGAGACCAAGTTGTAAATAATCAAGATGAGACGGGCGATGAAGTGAAGATCGAAGATATTAAGGCTTGGATACAATTGGAAGATAAATGAACAAGATTACAAGAGAAAATTGCTGAAATGAAGCCAAATCAAAGTTTAAGGACTAAAGTGAAAATACTGAAAAGTTGTGTTGAACCTTACAATGAAGATTTGAGAGTATTAGGAGTTAATCGGATGAGAAAAGAGTCAAAGGGATGAAATATAGTTGAAATTTTATCACATCAATTTCTAGGCAAAAAGGTTACGCTTTAGATTTTTAGTCTTTGTTTGGGACTCATTTTGGCATAGCAAACATTCGAATTGGAAAATGATATGTTGGAAGAATTGTAGCCCTTCGAGTTATCTTTTCAATATACTTTGAATTACTTCAATCAGATATTAGGGGAGAAAGATATAATCAAAATACAGAAAACTGTCCGACAAAAAAATGCTATAACTATGAGGTCGCATAGTTCAAAATCTATGACATCGCATCCACACATGTAGGGAGGAATTTGGAGTTCAGCAAGTGATCTATACAGTAGCATCCCAATGTACTGCGCTACTGTGTAGTACAAGATTTCGACTGAATTTCAAGTTTTCTTATACAATTAAAACTCTACTTGGCAAGGTTTTAGTTGGCATTTTTAACCTATATATGAGCCATATAAATACCAAAACGTCCCATACACATTAGAGAGCCTCTTTTAAACAACTATTAGAAGATTTTGAGAGAAGTATATCGAAGAAGAGGGCATAAATTCAAATTTGTGAGAGATTTTATTCGAGAAATTGCAAGAAGACTATCGAAGAGGCTTCATACTAGGAAATTTGCACAAGATTGGAAGGAAAACTCAAAATTTATCCAGAATCCATTGTTTCTTTTCAACTATTCAAATTCCGGGTGATGTCTATTAAACTTTTAATTATTTCTTGTAATTTCAATACGCATATCTAGATATTTACATTGCTAGGATGAGATAAACTCTTGGTATGAAATTTTGGGTATTACTTAATTATTTTGACATTTAGTATGTATATTTTCTTGAATGTTTATTATCCTTTTCACTGACTTCTTAATTAATTAGCTACTAATTGAGATAATTTATTGGAATCTATTGTTATTGAGAGAGATACTTGGTTTTTAACTAAAAATAATGAATATTGTAAAGTTCAATAGAGGATAGAGATATATCTCTATGCTTTATACGGTTCTCTTAGGTATTCTAGATCGTTTATTGCATATTTTCAAGTTCGTATATTTCATTGAGAGATAGGAATGTCATATGAGAGGAATAGATTTGATAATTATCGAAAGAGATTTTCAATTAAATTAAGAATATTGACCAACAAGAATGGCTACAAACTGTCATCTTAATTTGTTGTGCTAAATGAATTAGTAAGGGGTATTCAAAATCTTATACTTTCACATATTTGAAAAAACAATTAAATTGCTTTCTAGTTTAATTGATAATTTAAATATTGATATAAAACTCAAAATCTGTTTGCTATTCCATTAATGTTGCAACTAATTTGAACTCGATTAAACACATAGTCGTGGGTTCGGCACCCTATTCATTACTTTATTACTTGATCACGATCTCGTCCAGTTGTAGGAAAATCAAACGATTAGGTTGAATAATCATATTAATTTTCTATCTCCCAAAAAAAAATCTACGATAAGAGAGTAATGTTTGAAAATTATCATTAGAAATCAGTCAGGGTATTGTGAATTTTGAAATTTTAAGGTTAAAAATAGAATTTTTCAAAGATAAAATTGTACATCACGAAAAAAACTAGCTTCAAAGTGATCTTTTTATCTAGTTTGTAATTCATACATAAAAATCAGAAATAGTTAATAATCTACAATTCATCATCACTCTAGAAATTTTGTTTTATTAAATGAGGTAATTCAAACATTGTGTTCTATATTGTTGGATATAGCATGTGGGCTTTGGATTGGTTGGTTTAAGCATTT
>NW_019256625.1:10253-20235 GCF_002742605.1 Olea europaea var. sylvestris | reverse complement strand
AAAAAAAAAAAAAAAAAAGGATTTCCGACGCGAGCAGTCTCCACTGTAACCAAGTTGTGACTGAACAGGTAAAATAAAAATGTCGTGGTCAGCTCGTCCATTTTCCAAGTTCATGTGGGATAATGTTTTTTCAGAAGTATTTGGCACATTATCATTTGAGTAAAAATTACAGTAATTGACCATTACATTCTTGTAAACACTTGATGAAAGTAACCACCAATGCCGTGGTAATTCTTGAACTATCAATTAACTTTTTGAGTCACTTCAAACAATGAAAAGTGGATATCTCACAAATCTATATATTATGACACAAATCAATATTTGGTAGGCTCGACTAGACATGAGCAGATAGTATTAGGAAGAAAAAGAATTTAAAAGCGTGTTCGTTCCTCTGTGTAGCATCATTATTCAGTTCTAAGTACATGTTGAATGTCATTGTTTTTAAGTTGATAACCCGGCCAAGAAAGCCACCCCCGTGGAAGGCAACCATGACGACCCATAAATAAACTTTGCCACGGTGAATTTGCTTGCCTCTGACGCAGATTTTATAACCCGATACCCTGGCCAGTTAACACGCTGTCCCACAGCAGCACCGGGGCCATCGTTCATGTACTCGCCATAGTACAATGTGTCGAGAGCAAATGTTGCGTTCCACTCGAGCCATCCACGAGGATGAACGTGACCACCAATGTAAGACATCATATACACTGTTCTAGAATACATTTTCCATGGCCGGCCTAAATAGGTTGCAAAGCTTCCATTCGATGCCTGAAGATCTGGTGCTGGTAGAATTCTACAAGCATGAATTGATATACCTGTTCAAGACAAATTCAAATAAGTAAATTCCTTCTCCTTTCTAACAGTTTAGACGAGGTAGTTCACCATAGTGTAGGAACAAATCTTACCGCCTCTCATTTACAATGAATTTTGCACGTATTGATAGAAAAATGAATCGACCTACACATGTATTTGCCTCGTATATAAAAACTTAGCTTTTCAAGCATGTTAGTTTGTGCTAAAACGCAAGTCAAACATGCTAGTTCTAAAGTTTATTTTTTATTTTCTTTTTCACTTACTTTCTAGAAAAATAACTTTTAAGCCCAACCATGATCGTGTTGGTTCAACAATACCTGTGTTCTGATTAGGGTCCTTTCTGTTCTGGGCAGTGATTGTATTCTTCTGAAGGGCCATAGGCTTTCTGGCATAAATTGTGCAGTTTTGAAAAACAACTGCAGCATTGCCAAAGATGAAATCTACGGTCCCGTATACGTCGCATTCACGATAGAATTGTCGCTGTGAATGCACGTAGAGGGTGTCTTGATACGCAGTAACACTGCATCTATATATAACCGAATGATCTGCACCGACACGAAGGGCTACTGCTTGATGCTTGCTTGGTCCTGCCCAGTTCTCAAATGTTATGTCCCTTGCAATGAAACCAGCACCAGTTGCAGCTGTGTACAAAAGAACATGAAATTAGTTTATCTTTAACCTTTAGAATAGGACAAAAATTCCACTTATTCACTGAACATTATAATAGACACGATTATAATTTCTTTTTCTTCCTTAAAACATCTTGTCCAGTTCTTTCAGCCCACCGACAAATTCCACCACATTTGTAGAGAAAATTTTGAATAAGTTACAGGGAAATTTTACCATTAGTCAACCCATACAACCTTTACATGCTAGAATTAGATTAAATAATAGTTTATTTAAATAATTAAAAATGATATTGGAGTAGAAAAAACTAATTGCTGTCCCCATGCCCTGTAGACCAAGACCTCCAACAATGACATATCCATGTGCCATGACTCTTCATTTATTGGGTTTCGTCGCTATTTCTAAATTACAGATAATTTCGATATATTTCTTTATTTTCCAGAAATCATATGTTTGTCTTTTTATAAAGAATATATTGTACATGACAATTAAATGAGACTTTAATTTTATTCAGAACTGATGAGTTCATCGTGTAGAATATATTGTCTCATCTCAAACACAAAGAGTAACGAGACATGTGAATACAACTAAAAATACCTACCTAAGCCATAACCCATTCACGTACCAACTCTCAATTGTTAAATGGTCATTAAAGAAATTTCATCAACCATCATTGTTTATTTTTGCCTTTTCTTATGTCACATTGATCAATATAAATGCATCTTATTACACTACATATAGAATCTAGCAAATGAACGATACTAAGGTGGATGAGGAAGAAGTATTCTTTGATTATTATTCAGATGAATGTCATTTTGCATTACTTTGTCGGGCAAAACCTAGTCTCTACTCTTTGTATCATGTCACATGGTTGATAATACAAACGACATTTGACTAAAAAATTGAAAAAACATTGGATATGTTTGATGTAAATTCTAAGAATTAACTTTTTTGTGAAAAGTGATATTTTTGGAGAACATGCGGTTAAAAAGTAAAAAAAAAAATTATGGGTTCACATACAATATTATTTTATTTGAAGAATATTTAGTTGAAAATGAATTTGAAGAAAAATGAGTGCTTAATACTTATGAATCCTTCGAAATATATAGATATAAATTAGTTTGATTATTTATAAACATAAGCTAAATTTCTTATACACGCCACACGAACTTTAAAATGGTAATTCTCTTACTTATTTGTCAAAAAAGTTAATTATTTTAAAAAATAATTTATATTTTACTTAAGAAACAAGTAACTTTATTATTTCTAATAATAAATAGAGGGCAAAATCGTCAGTTAAATCCGCTGTACGTGGTACAGGCGACAGATAAGTTATGCGTCCAGACAGCCTTAAACGTCTGCATGAGACCCCCACGTGGACACTCTCCTACCTAATTTCCCGGAGTACTCGTGATGAAAACCTAATAAAAGTGAAAAAGGTTAAAAAAGAAAGGCAAGGGAATTTTTACCGAAAGACGCAGTGTGGAATGTCGTCACCTTATCCTGCACACTTTTTCCTCCTGAAATGACCGTTTTGCCCTTACCGTCCCCAATAAACATCAAATTTGTCTTCTTTCTACCAACCTTTAAATTTTTCTCTTCGTACCTGCATAAATAAAAGTTGTTTGGTATCAATCTTAGAATACACTCATAGTTTATAAAAATTTCATTTCATTAATCGGGTCGTTTCAACAATCACAATAATACAAGCAAAAAGGTACAGGGTACAAATTATATTTTTACTTTCATTCCACCTAACGAATGATGTGAAATATCATTCTAGTCAACGTCGAACTACTTCACCAAGAAATTTAGTAGCCAGTTAGTCTCGATCTTTTAAAAAGAAATTTATTTATTGTTTAATCTTTTATTATAAAAACTCAATTGACGAAAAATAACTAAAATTCTATTAGATCTTTAGGTCCAATCTGGTCGAACTCGATTTTGCTTCTCAACATAACTATTTAAAAAAAAAAAAAAAAAACTTTAGCCCAGTTTTGGAAGGTTTTGAGGTGTATTTTTGCAATTAAATAATACATATTAAAAAATATTTTCAAGGAAAGTTCACGAAAAGAATAATTAATGTCTCATGATTGAGGAAATGAAGTCAATGGCCCAATATCTACAAAGATGAACACAGAAAGTAATTCATCGACACGTAGTTAAGAAAACATAGTGACAGGGACAGAAAAGTCAATTTCATTATTGAAAAAGGGCAGGAATAAAAGGCGTCTCGAATAAAGTAAGCTTTTTCCTTTTTTATTTTTTGCCAATCACAAAAGTTCAAGTAAAAAGTAAATATTTAAAACAAGTAAATGTTTTACCTAAAAAAATATAAGCTTGGAGACTTGTTTCAAGTATAGTGTACTTACTTTCCGGCCCTCACGTAGATTATAGTGCGGCGATTACTGTGTTCAGGCGCCTTTTTTATCGCCTCAGTAATCGTTTTGTACGTACCGTTGCCGTCTTTTGACACGATTATATCGGCTTGAATCGCCGACACCGGCATATCCATTAGAATTCGATCCCTCCTAGATAACCATTTCGGGAACTGTTTGTGTTTTGCCGACAATTTGTGTCTATTATCGGAATTCAGCAGTCGCCGCCGTTTGTTCTGAATTGGGATGCCGGAGAAATCATCGCCGCCTGCCACGGCGTAAATTGCCAGAGAATTGCTCACCAATTCGGACAAATCCTTCAATCTGTCCCCCATTTGACTTTTTACATACCCGTTTAATTCCTCGAACCCATCGGAGCAGGTGTCTTGATTCGTCAAGGCGGCAGAGAGCCACGTCATGACGTCCTGTGCAGAGCCGACAGAGCTGCCGTCAGGGGCAACGGAGATTAGGGAGCGAGATAGAAGCTCCACCGAGTCATCTAAAAGCTCGAGACAATCGTCGTACGCGGACCGGACCCGTGTGTCCATTTCGAGATTATTGATCTCCGATGCGATGTATAATGCCCTGCCAAAATGCTGTAAAGTCACGTTGACGGAAATGTGGACGAGGTCCTTGTCGGAGGCAGAGAGGGCACCGGGGAAGTTCATGAGTGAGTTGACACAGAGAGCGGGATAGCGAGTCCGGCTGCAGGTCCTGGATATGGCTTGGCTCGGGTGCATTGACCCGGAATTTGCTCGGGTTCGGAGCCCCATTACAAGTGCAGCAGAAACTGCAGAGGCGACTATGAGAGTGGCCGCAATGATGATCAGAAATTTGAGCTTGGATTTATTGGGATTTGAGGTGGATTCATTTTCCAGTTGAGTTCTTCTTGATGAAGCTTCAGGCTCGCATCCGAGCCTCCCATAGCCCATTCTATTAAGCTAGATAGAGAGAGAGAGAGAGAGAGAGAGAGAGAGAGAGAGAGAGGAATTGTAGTTGGTTAAGCTATGGGGACTAGGGGAGTGAATTTTACGCTTGTTGGGCGGGGGGTCTGCTGTGGCTCTTATATAAAAGAGTTTTTCTTCTTGGACAATTAATTCCCTGTCCAGACAGGGGACAATGCCCCCTTTGTCCCTGTCGTCCAAGTAGCATCGCCCTATACAAAAGGGTGAATATGAGTGTAGGGCTACAAGCTGCTCTAGGTAGGCCAATATCATACCTTGTTACTTAAGCATAATGAATGAAAAATGTAATTTCAATTAAGCACTTGTTTGAGTTTCATTCTTTTGGAAAAATTCATTTTTCAATAATATTTTAATATTATTTTAATCACACATTTTTTAATAAAATAATATTACACAAAAATTCAAAATTTTTCCTTGTTTTTTTAACTATATATTTTTCATCAATACACTATTCAAAAATTCATTCTTTCCAAAAAAAAGGAGCTAAATATATAATATATGCTCATAGTCATAGGACGATTTGAGCCAAACTCGATTGAGCAAGTCGGGCCGTCCCATTTAATGTCCCTAATTTGGTCCTGATATATTTTCAGTGCTATAAAACTCAAATTACACTTTCTACAAATCCACCTCCTGATAAATTTTAATTTATTTATTAATTTTTCTTTTTTTTTTTCAATCTAGTCATTGTTTTGGGACTTCTTGAGTATGATTTGAGTTGTTTGCCTTCTCAACTTTTATGTCTTAGCTCCCAAAAATTAGTGCACACAAACAAGAATATTGCTGCTTTGCCCGAATGGTTGACACTCCTCTCACTGTAGCGAAGGTCTCACGTGAATAAAAAAAAAAAAAAAAGAGTAGGGTCTTGCTTTTGTGAGAGTCGGTCACCTGTCTGTCAAAAAAATTAGGTCACTATAGCGGGTTTGCACAAACAACTAGGCCTGCATTTGAAATTCTTAAAACACTGTTTTTTTCGATTGTGCTATATTTAAATAATTAATTTACATAATGATTTATATAAACATGATATTGTGGAATATAATTTGGTCAGAATTTTTCAACCAAATAAAAAGAAAATTTTCTATTCTCTTTTTGACACTACATGTAAATGAGAGTGAAAATAGCATTATTCATTTTTTCACCCAAATGTTAAAGCGTTTCTTCTCAACTAGAGTTTGTGAAACAACATAAAACTTTATTAAAAGGCGGTGAATAAATACGCGTGGAAAGGGGATTGGGGCAATTAGCTGTCTTCTACTTCCATCACTTTGTCTATTCATTTTTCAGTTAATTTCTTAACTTCTCCTTATATTTCCACATTTCTGTCTGATTTCAAGAAAAACGACATGGTAAATCTTCAAAACAGAATATTCATTCATTAGAAAATCCCATGCAATTGAGTCCTTCATAGATTCTGATTAAAATATTGGTTATCTTCTTAATGGGTAGTTAAGGAGTGGGACCAACCAAAAAGTTTAATTATGACAATTTGCTTACTTATGTGAAATAACATAATAAGCTCGTTGAATAGATAATGTCAAAATCAATTTAACAATCTAGTAATTTTTTCCTTTAAAAAATTGATTTTTTTGACCGTTATTTTACTATTTCAGCCGTCATATTTGACTTTTTCTTCTACAAATGAACCCTATTTTTCTCTTAACGGTCAAAATATCAATTTTCAAAATCACTTCCAAATAAGTTCTAAGCCAAAAAGAAGGTTAAGGTAAAATGTTAGTAGTTAAAATATCTTATGAGTCTAACTTATGCCTTACGCTAAAACAGAAACCAAGTCCGTTTTTAGCATTAAAAATAATTATTCCACAATTTAGATTTTGATTATTGTACTGTATAATTTTATTCAAAAATATGCACCAAACATTAAAGAACTGAGTATTTGTAAAATCCTATGTTTAGCACAAGTGTTCTATAATTTCTCCACACACGGATAAATTATATTGTTTAATATAGAATAGAGATATTTTTAAGTTACGTAAGAAATGGAAATGACACTCGAATTAAACTAAAATATAAATACAAGAAGTAAAGTGTTCAATGTTTGGATAATATTCTTTAAGAGGAAGTTACATAAAGAAAACTGAGCCCTTTATGGTGGAGAATAAAATCAAATTTTTAATAGATTTTGATAAAAATTGTTAAAATGTGACTTTAAAAAGTTGTCGGCTAATGAAATATGTTGTTAAAATTAATTGTTAATTTTAACTTAGATTGCGATTTTAGATTTTAATGCCGACTAAATAAAGGCCAAATTTACTTTTAATTTAACATTAAAAGACATATTTTCATATAAATGTTTAATATCTTTATTAGAAAAGGTTTGTTTTCCGTTTTAAACTAATTAAACCAATCCAACTTGATCTAAATCGAATTCAAATTAATGAAAAAATCTAAACATTGAAGTTTGTTATAATATTATCAACTTTGAACTGGTTAAACTTCAGTTTTAATTGCACATTTTACATGGTACACAACTTTTTAACCAAATATTACATTAACTTTATCAAAATTTACTAAAATTTTTATGAAAGTTTTGTGAAACAATCCCTAAATCAACATGTCTAATGGTTGTGGTGGCCACTAGGGAGTCTTCGGGCCAATGGAGAGACCCGAGTCGGAGAAGGGATTTGTAATACAATCAAGAAGAGAAGAATTGCAAGAAATTGCACATAAACATAGAGCATCACTTGAACAGTGAGGGAGAGTCTATTTCGTAAGGAATTTTTCGACATAAAACCCAAATAAATAGTACTTGGAGTATATTCTCATATCTGATCATGGATTATATACGGCTTGACTGTGCATCTCCTATCACATATGGTGGTGTACGGATGGAAAGGCAAGAAATTTAATACGATTTATAGTAAGGTGAATTAGAAAATGGCATTGGGAGTAATGAGTGAAAAAGTAGATGGCACGAGAAGAATTATTACAATAGACTTTAACTAAAAAATATTGAGTTGTATAACATGAATCTCAATACTCGTAAGTACGTCGACTTATATAGTTATAAGACTTATATAGTTATAATCGTGTGTATAAAATTCTATGGATAGTGAATGCTGCTTAAGATACCCAAATAATAATAATTAAACAAGACGATAAAATAGTGAAAAATAATGCATATTTTAATTTAGTTAAAAAAAACTTAGAGTGCAGTTGGTTTCCATTTCCATTTTTCATTTTCATTTTCATTTTCAAAACGATTTTTAGTTTTCCCCGTTTTTCGCATTTTAAGGGTTTTCGACATTTATAATTGAAAACGATAAAAAGTCGTTTTACGTTTTCAGTTATAAATTTTAACTCGTTTTCGAAAACGACGGACTAAACACGTTTTTCGCGTTTTCAAAAAACGGAAAACGGGAAAACAGAAAATGGGCCGAAAATAGCAAACCAATCACGGACTTAAATTCTATAATAAGTGTCTTGAAGCGGTCGTGTCACCGGGATGGGATGGAAGATAAAGGGATCAAAGGAGGATGGTAACTAGTAAGATGGGAGACTAAGATCTCAATTAGGGATTCGTTGAGATTAAGAGCATGCGAAAGAGAGTTGAGCTAAATTGACGGCTAAAAATGAAATGATTATGGAGGCGACAATTACAGAAGGATTTCTACTCTGGACAATAAATGAGCATGTAAGTGGGGAACATAAAATCTCGACAGCCCTAACCCTATCACATGTTTTGCATATGGTCTAAAAATTTTCATTGTTTACAAATGATTTAAGAAATGTTTGAGGCAACTTATTAAATGAAAAAAATAAAAAAATTATGATGAATTCAAAATTAATAAATGCATTTTACAAGAGAAGTGTTTCGAGGTTTTATTTGTCAATAAATTGGATTTGATTATTCCTCCTTCTACACGATTATGACAGTTGGTTCAAAGTGCGAAAATAACCCACTTGCTTACTTTCTTTTACTTCCATTGTAGGAAAACTAATAACTTCAACCGTCAAGAGTACGTTTGATTATGATTAAAAATTACAATTTTAGAACAGTAGTCGGACCCTACTTTTTGAAAAATAAGTATTATTACCATCATAAAGTTATCACATGGCAATGGGCATCACGAGTCTCAATCGCTATTTGTCCACATTGTTCAACTTATGATTTTCAACACTAACTCATTAAAGTCATAAATTTCCACAAAAAGAATCGACGTACGAATTCTAAACCAAACAAAGATTTATTGAAGCGTCCACTTCTTCATGTGCCATTGTTCTTGATCTTCCTTCACCACATTAATATGGTCCCTACTAATGCACATGAAAGAAAGTAAACAAATTCCTAGAGCAATGTTTGGATAAAAAGTAATATTCTACATAAATTCATAGAGCAACATAAGAAAAACTCTTATATTACAGTTAAAATGAGTAACTTATATATTTACGTTCTTCAATATGGAATCTTACCACTTTATTTTAATGGATTTTGTAACATGTACTTGAGGTTTTTTTTACTTTGATCATTCATTGTGCACAGACTGAATATGCCTTTTAGCAGGAAAAAAGATATGCCAAAATTCAACTTGAAGATACCTACATTTTAATTGAATTTGTTAAAATCTTAGTTGGAATAATTGAAATTATCTAAAATTGACGGTGTTTTAAACTACAAATGATAAAGTGACATATGACATTATATAAAACTTGATGTACATTTAGCAAAGTCCTATCTAAAATTTAAATTTTGAGTTATAGACTACCTCTTTAATTTTTATTTATTATTATTATTATTATTATTTTTTATGACGTAAAAATCCGCAACTGCTACCCTTCGGGTATGCACTAGGTAAACTCTCAGGCTGACACAGTAGCCTGCAAATCACGACAGCTAAGTAAACTATATTAGGCAAGTCCGGTGCGACAGACTCGATCGAGAAAGTATTGATAAGGGGAATCGAACTCTTGACCAAAGGCCTCCATGTTCATCTACTCCACTAACTCGATCACCCCATGATTCTTTGCTCATAAGTAAATACTTTAAGCTATAGGACGAGAAATCAAAAGGGATGAGATCAGAAAGCAAAAGAGACTTTTGAAGGACATCAATAGGATTAGATTCCAAGTATCATACAATTGAATTTGTAAAAGGCGAAGGCTAAATCTCTTCTTTTTTCCTTTTTTTAACCTACTGAAATTTAGATCATATTTTATCTAGGACGATAATCGTCTCAA
>NW_019256625.1:0-9809 GCF_002742605.1 Olea europaea var. sylvestris | reverse complement strand
AGTTTTTATTAATCACATACTAATAATTAGCAATAATAGTGTTTAGTGAAATTAATTGACTTAATTTAAAAGATAAATAATTTTAATTTTAATAATAATTGAATTTAGTTGAAATAAATTTAATTTTAAGAGTATTATTGACCATAAACATAAAAGTATAAGGGTGAAATGAAAAATTAAAGATATAAGAATAACTCAAGGTATATTGGACTTAGAGCTAAATATGTAAGGGTACAATTGGTAATCAAAAGTTTTTCCTCAATTCCCACTTTTAATATATTGCAGATGTAGACAAATCTTATTTTTTTAGTTTTAAAATGCAAAATGCTACTCAAATCAGGGGAAAAAAATTGGGTGATGTGATAGCTCATGATTGAATGTTTTTGTGTTTTGTTTTTTCAGCTTTCAATGAAAATCTGTCAAGTGCAATTTGAAAATAAGTTCTGTGATTGAGCCTGATCATGTAGCATGATTGTAAAATGATGCATAATGTTTACGTAAGAAAATTTGCCATATCAAAATAATATGGAGTTGAATGGTAAATCCAAACTGTGGCTGTACGTACAACATGCTGTCTTATCTATTATCTGTTAGAATTGAATGAAAAATATTGAATAGAAGTATCTTCATATGTTGTAACTCAAGTAACACAAGTCCCTTTATATTTTTAACTCCTTTATCAATGAATGGTTTAACTCTTTAATTAATGAGCTAGCTTTTCTTCCATTGGTATAAATAGGAGTCTCTCTAGGTTGGGAAATCATAAGTGAAATGCAAGCTTCTTCTTCTAAGCAACAATCTTCTTTTTCTCACTTTCAAGTTCTTCCTTGTGCTTATAATTTCTTTGTGAGATAGAGTATATCAAAGCTAGTTCGCAGGCGGTTAACGTAGTGCAGCGTGAACCGACAACCGATTGTATCCTGGGAATCGAACATCGATCAAAATCTCTTGCACTCCGGTGAGGCGGCGAATTCGATTTAAGGAAACTGTGAATACATAGGCCTTCGGTTTGATTTGATTCTCTAATATTTAACTACAAGCTTAAATCGAATTGGCTTTAGTAAATCAAATTTTGTTCATTAGTTTTTGTCAATTTTTTCGGTTCATGGTTTTTACATGATTTCTAATTCATTTTAAATGATTGTTAAGTTGTTAATAATTTGACAAAATAATCTGTTTTTCAACTCTGTAGTTCTATTTTCTAAACAGATAACTTGATCTCGAATTTATATACAAATTTACAAGCTTATAATTATTCTAAATTATTTGTTGCTTATTCCGGTTCAATGGCGTCACATGGAAATAACGATGTGAATAATGAAAGCAACACTGTTGGTACCGGTGTACCAAATCCTGCAATGACCGTTGTTAACCCTATGGAGACCACGACTGACATTTCCCCCATTGACGGGATAATTGGAGACGGGATTCCTCATATTGGAATGAACCCAACTTTGCCTTTAGCTGTGGCCTCGGCAATCTAGTTTGGCATAATACCTTTGTCAGTGCTTAGGGCTTCGGCACCTTTGCCATCATTTTTGGCTCCATTTTCGGTGAATTATGCAATTCGACCAGATAAGTTTGCTGGTACTGATTTTAAGACATGATAGAATAAGATGGTTTTCTATCTCACTACGTTGGGCTTTGCACGTTTCCTCACTGAAGATGCCCCTATCGTGGCTGAAAACGATATTGATGTGCATGGGCGTGCAGCTTGGGACGCTTGGAAAAGTGCTGATTTTTTGTACCGCAACTATGTCTTGGATGGTCTATAGAATTCTTTGTATCACGTATATGTGGTAAAGAAGTCTGCTAGGGAGTTTTGGGAGTCCTTAGAAAAGAAATACAAGACTGAGGATGTCGAATCTAAGAAATTCTTAGCCAGTCGGTGTATGGCCTTCGAAATGGTTGATTTACGTTCAGTGGTCAGCCAAGTACAGGAGTATCAAGTGCTTTTGCAAGAAATGCACGCTGAGGGTCTGACCATGTCAGAATCTCTACAGGTGGCTACAGATATTCACAAGCTACCTCCTCAATGGAAAGCTTTCAAAAGCTATTTGCAGCATAAGAGGAAAGAGATGTCTTTTGAGGATTTAATTATCAAGCTGTGCATTGAGGAGGATAACAAACGGGCTGAACGTAAGTCAGAGAATTCTTACTCTAAAAAGGCTAATGTATTGGAGTACGGCCAAAGTTCTGGTACTAAGAAAGTTCACTCCTTTAAAGCCAAACAGGGTAACGGAAACCGAAAAGATAAAAAAAACAGGCTACGAAAGGGTCTTAGTTGAAGCCTACATGTGGGGTAGGAAAGAAACCTAAGTTCCAGTTTAATGGAAAGTGCTTCAATTGTGACAAAGTTGGGCATCGATCAGCAGACTGCTGTCAGCCTCAGAGGGATAATAAGCAGTGTCCTCAGGCTAATATGGTTGGAAATGAGAGAGATCATCTCTCAGATGAAATGTCTGAGCTAAACCTCACGGCGGTGATTAGTAAGGTTAATCTCGTGGGGTCTAACCCAAATGAGTGATGGCTGGACACTGGAGCCACTTGCCATGTCTGCTCCAACAGAAGCATGTTCACTACTTTTGCACCAGTTACAAATGGTGAAAAGTTGTTCATGGGAAACTTTGCAACTTCTGAAGTGCTTGGTAAAGGCAAGGTGATCCTAAAAATGACATCTGGCAAAGAGCTTACTTTGACTAATGTGCTGTACGTGCTAGAAATTTGCAAGAATCTGATCTCTGGGTTTCTTCTAAGGAAGAATGGGTTCCGCATGGTCTTTGAGGTGGATAAGCTGGTGATTACCAAAATATGAGTTTATGTTGTGAAAGGCTATATGACTGATGACCTGTTTAAATTGAATGTAATTGTTGTAACCCCAACTGTTATGAGTAATGAGAAAACTCCTTCTATTTACTTGCTTGAGTCTCCTAATCTGTGGCATGGTAGATTAGGTCACGTAAATTACAATACTTTACGTAGACTAAGCAAACTAAATTACTTGCCTAGGTTTCAAATTGATTCAAATCATAAATGTGAAACATACATTGAATCTAAGCTTACTAGGTCTTTGTTTCATAGTATTGAAAGAGGTATCGAGCCATTGGGACTAGTCTACAGTGATGTATGTGACTTGAAATCTGTCCAAACACGAGGCGGTAATAAGTATTTTATTATTTTTGTCAACAATTGCACGAGATATTGTTATGTGTACTTGATTAAAAGCAAAGACGAATCTATCGATAAATTCATTCTTTATAAAAATGAAATTGAAAATCAACTTAGTAAGAAAATAAAAGTGCTACGGAGTGATCGTGGTGGTGAATATGAATCACCGTTTGGTGAATTTTGTGCTAAACATGGAATAATTCACCAAACTACTGCACCTTATTCACCTTAGCAGAACGAAATTGCTGAGCATAAGAATAGAACTTTAAAGGAAATGATGACTTCTGTGTTGATTAGTTCTGGATTACCACAGGACATGTGGGGAGAAGGTATTCTTTCCACAAATTACATCTTAAATAAAGTGTTAAGAAAGAATATGGATAAGACTCTGTATGAACTTTGGACAAATCAGACACCTTCATATAAATACTTACGAATGTGGGGGTGTCTTGCTAAAGTTGTGGTGCCTCCTCCTAAGAAGGTCAAGATTGGACCTAAGACAGTTGATTGTGTGTTCATTGGTTATGCATAAAATAGTAGTACATATAGGTTCTTTGTGCATTATTCGAATGTACCTGATATTCATCCAAACACGATTATGGAGTCTAGGAATGCACAATTCATTGAGAATATATTTCCTTGTAAGTCTCCTAAATAGTTAACTCCTATTAAACGGACAATGGAGTCTTCTGCTTCTGGCAGCAATAAAGATCCAGTTGAAGAAGGTGAGGATGAGCCTAGACGGAGCAAAAGGACCAAAACTTCTAAGACGTTTGGCCCTGATTTTCTCACATATTTGATGGAGAATGATCCTCAAAGCTATAAAGAAGCTATATCTTCTCCAGATGGTCATTTGCGGAAAGAAGCCATCAAAAGTTAAATCGATTCCATTCTCCAGAATCATACTTGGGAGTTAGTAGATCTTTCACCGAGCTGTAAGCCTTTAGGCTACAAGTGGATCTTCAAGAAGAAGATGAAAGAAGACGGCTCCATTGATAAATATAAAGCTCAGCTAGTAATCAAAGGTTATAAGTAAAAGGAAGGCTTAGATTACTTTGATACTTATTCTTCTGTGTCGAGAATAACTTCTATCCGAATGATAATTGCTATTGCGGCCTTGCGAAATCTGAAAATACATCAGATGAATGTAAAAACAGCCTTCCTAAATGGAGATTTAAATGAAGAAATTTACATGGAGCAACTAGATGGGTTTACAGCTCTAGGTCAAGAAAGAAAAGTTTGTAGACTGGTTAAATCGCTGTATGGTTTGAAGCAAGCACCGAAGCAATGGCATGATAAGTTTGATAATACTATACTTTCAAGTGGTTTTAGAATCAACGAGTGCGACAAGTGTGTATATGTCAAGGACACTAATGATGGATATGTCATACTATGTCTATACGTCGACGACATGCTCATTGTCGGTAGCTTTGACAAGATTATCAAAGCCACTAAGAATATGTTAAACTCGAAATTTGACATGAAAGATATGGGTCTCACAGATGTCATTTTGGGAGTAAAAATTACTCGAACACCAAATGGACTTGTGTTATCTTAATCTCATTACATTGATAAGATACTAGACAAGTTCAACAAGTCAGATACCACTGTAGCCAGGACTCCAGTGGATTTGAGTCTCCACTTATCCAAGAACACTGGTGATGGTGTATCACAGTTAGAATATTCTCGGATAATTGGGAGTTTAATGTATTTAATGACTTGTACGAAACCAGATATAGCATACTCAGTTAGCAGATTGAGTCGCTACACGAGTAATCCAGGTGCTGTCCACTGGAAAGCCATTTTTAGAGTGCTACATTATTTAAGGCTCACTCGTGATTTTGGATTGCACTATTCTAGATACCCTGCAATAATCGAAGGGTATGTTGATGCAAATTGGATATTAGATATGTCAGATACCAAGTCTACTAGTGGATATGTCTTTAATCTAAATGGTGCAGCTGTCTCTTGGAAATCGTCCAAACAAACTTGCATCGCAAAAGCTACAATGGAATCAGAGTTCATCGCTTTGGACAAAGTAACTGAAGAAGCAAAGTGGCTTTGCCAGTTTGTTGAGGATATTCCAAGATGGTCAAAGATTGTGCCTGCAATTTGTGTTTATTGCGATAATCAATCAACAATTGGCAGGGCACAGAGCAATATGTATAATGGTAAGTCTTGCCATATTCGAAGACGACACAATACCATTCGACAACTACTCTCACAAGGTATTATCACTCTGGACTACGTGAAGTCAAAGGATAATATTGCGGATCCCTAACCAAAGGGCTAACTCGAGAGCTAGTTGTAAAAGCATCGAGGGAAATGGGCTTGCAGCCTATGACGTTGAAAGGTATCATGGTAGAAACCCAACCTAGCTGAATGGAGATCCCAGGATCTAGGTTCAAAGGAACAACTAAAACATGTATATATGTGTAAATCACTGAGAATGTTCTCCTTCTGCTCATTCCTATGGTGCTCACAGTGATTGGAAGATGCAGGTTAAGCTATGCTTTTAATGACCATTAAGCGTTGTTGTGAAAAACTGAGTTAAGAGGTCACCTATGTGAGTGTGAAGTGGGGCCGCTTCTATAAGGATTGGCAAGGCTACATCCTTGAAAAATCACTTGCAGAAACAGGCGACGTATTCATGGCCAAAACGAACACAACAGTAAGAACTATGCTGTGACTAGAATGGTCCTGTGTGAGATCTATTGTCTTGATTTACACAAATGGCGAAACAGTTCAAAGCATCAGATCCACTGGTTTGCTAGTAATTCCCGATACGTTTCACAAGGGAAGGTTCAAAGCTAAATGCTACCTATCCTATGCAAGATTGATTCGTTTTACTCTCTCTTTCCTTTTGAGTCTTAGTTTCCATTTTTCATTCATGTAGGGGATTGTTAGAATTGAATGAAAAATATTGAATAGAAGTAATGAAAAATATTGAATAGAAGTAATGAAAAATATTGAATAGAAGTAATGAAAAATATTGAATAGAAGTCTCTTCATATGTTGTAACTCAAGTAACACAAATCCCTTCATGTTTTTAATTCATTTATCAATGAATGGTTCAACTCCTTGATTAATGAACTAGCTTTTCTTCCATTGGTATAAATAGGAGTCTCTTTAGGTTGGAAAATTATAAATGAAATGCAAGCTTCTTCCTCTAAGCAACAATCTTCTTTTTCTCACTTTCAAGTTTTTCCTTGTGCTTATAATTTCTTTATGAGATAGAGTATATCACAGCTAGTTCACAGGCGGTTAACGTAGTGCAGCGTGAACCGACAACCGATTGTATCCTGAGAATTGAACACCGATCAAAACCTCTTGCATTCCGGTGAGGCGGCAAATTCAATTTAAGAAAACTGTGAATACATAGGCCTTCGGTTTGATTTGATTCCCTAATATTTACCTACATTATCTACACATAAATTGTGGTAGTCACACTCTCTATTTCTCTTCATCTTCCCAAATCTCCGCAGTTTCATCACAGGGCCATGGCTTCTTTCACTGTATCCCGTGTAACCTCGTCCCAGGTAAATTCATCTCATTTCGTTAATCCTTATATTAAATAATATGGGCTTTACATCTTTGCTTTCTTGGACAGCTGTGCTCTAGCAAGAATGGGATGAACTCGCTTTCACAGGAAACGTTCATAAAATGCGTTAGAATCAGCAATTTAGCTCAAAAGGATAATAGGATGAGGGTCTCGTGCATGCAAGTATTCCTGCGGACGATCGCGTGCCTGATATGAGAAAAAGGCAGCTCATGAATTTGCTCCTTTTGGGTGCTATTTCACTTCCCAGTGCTGGCATGTTGCTGTTAATATTTAATTTCTATCATGTTAAGAATAAAGAATCACCACATAATAAATTAATAAAATGAATTCATACCTTCGGAAGCCATTGTTGATATGAATAATTGTTGTAATAACAGCCAAGATCTTC
Source organism: Olea europaea var. sylvestris (assembly GCF_002742605.1). NCBI lineage: Eukaryota > Viridiplantae > Streptophyta > Magnoliopsida > Lamiales > Oleaceae > Olea > Olea europaea. Next base: position 2,691 of record NW_019256625.1, on the reverse strand, counting down.
CCCTCCTTACTCCTCACAAAGTAATAGCTATCAATGGGGCAAGCCAATAAAATATATGGAGAGGAGAGAGGACCTAGCCTTTATATATAGGAAATAATTGAGCCGTCCCATTACGACTAGAATTCCAATTAGGGTTTATTTCCGGCCCACATACTTTAAATTACCACATCAAATTAATTACAACTGGTATGGTATAAAAGGCCCAATTCATCACTTAATAAATTTGGCCCAAACACAAATATCATTATGAGTCATATATCTAACCCGTAAAATTTACAATCCAATGTGAAGCCCACATATGGAATAATTAATTATTCCAACATTCTCCCACTTGGGCAAACATTTGATTGCCATAACAAAGTTTTAACATCCAGGTTAGACTACATAGGTGGCCACAAAAGTATAGCTCCAATGATGACACCTTACGTAACATGATCCGGTCCAACAAGAGTATTAACACCGAACATGGAAGTCATTACACCAATTTAAGAGATGTAAGACCATTCCACAGCTACAAATGTCAACATCCTTATCGACATGGATCCCCATCCTTCAACCAATGTGGTATAAACTTAGCACCAAATGTGATCAAAATGTGCTAACTCATATTGGTCCTCATAATGCTTCGAATCAAAATGAAGCCATATGTCTCTAAAAGAGACTCATCTTAGGTCTTTATACGTCATATTTCAAGATGCCAATAATATAAAAAGACATAAGTCAAATGCATGATTAAAAATAGTTCATGGATAGGGGAAAAATTATTTTATTATCAAAAGGGGCTGTACCCGAAAACATATGGGTTGCCTACGTACCCCGCAAAGGGATCAAGCCCAAAACGTAGTTCTTTACATATATAACTCCTACTAACCAAAAATATCAAATGTTTCCACAATACCCATATTAGTAATATGAGTCTTAAAGACTTTTGGAGTGAGTCCCTTAGTCAAGGGATCTGCAACCATCGCCTCTGTATTGATATGCTCTATTTTCGTCTATCCTTCTTTGACTCTGTCTCTAACAACCAAATATTTGATGTCAATGTGTTTTGATCCACCAGAACTTTTATTATTCTTTGAAAAGAATACTGCTGCACTGTTATCACAGTAGATAGTGATCGGTCTTGAGATGGAATCAACAACTTTCAAGCCAGAGATAAAATTTCTTAACCAAACGGCTTGGACTGTAGCCCCATAACATGCCACAAATTCAGCTTGCATAGTAGAAGATGCCACTAAAGTCTGTTTAGCACTTTTCCAAGAAATGGCACCACCAGCTAATGTAAAAATATAACCCGAGGTTGATTTCAAATCATCTTGATATCCAACAAAATCAGAATCTGAATATCCTACCACCTCAAGATGATTTGTGTGCTGGAATGTAAGCATATAACTTTCAGTTTTCTTCAAATATCTCATAACTTTCTTAGCTGCTTTCCAATGTTCTTGTCCTGGATTAGACTGAAATCTGCTAAGGACACTTACTGCGTAGGCTATATCCGGTCTAGTGCAAATTTGAGCATACATCAAGCTCCCCACAGCACTAGCATATGGGATCATCTTCATAGACTCCCTTTCCAGCTCATTCCTTGGACATTGAGTTTTGTTAAACTTATCTCCTTTTATGATAGGTACATCACTAGGTGCGCAATTCTGCATATTAAACATTTCTAGAACACGTCGTATATAAGCTTTCTGAAAAAGTCCCAATAAACCACGATTTCTATCACGATGTATTTCAATGCCAAGTACATAGGAAGCTTCTCCCAGATCTTTCATCTCAAAATTAGCAGACAACATTTTCTTTGTCTCATGAAGCAGCCCTAAGTTACTGCTAGCAAGTAGAATGTCATCAACATACAATACAAGGAAAATAAAATTTCTCCCACTGGTTTTAAGATAAATGCATTGATCAATAGTATTTTCAATAAAACCAAAGGATGTCACAACCTCATCAAACTTCAAATACCATTGTCGAGATACTTGCTTGAGACCATATAAGGATTTGTTTAACTTACACACCAAGTTTTCTTTTCCTTTTACAACAAAACCTTCAGGTTGTTTCATATAAACCATTTCAGAAAGATCTCCATTCAAAAATGCTGTTTTAACATCCATTTGATGAAGCTCCAAATTGTAGTGTGCCACAAGAGCCATGATAATTCGAAAAGAATCTTTTGACGAAACAGGGGAGAAGGTTTCAACATAATCAATGCCCTCTCGCTGAGTGAAGCCTTTTGCAACCAATCTTGCTTTCTTTCGTTCAACATTTCCTTTTGAATCTAATTTACTTTTGAAAATCCACTTGTTATCACAGCCTTAGCATCTGGAGGAAGTTCAACAAGATCCCAAACTTTATTCCTTTCCATGGAATTCATTTCATCTTCCTCAGAACTTGTCAATGCTTGATTATAAGTTACAGGATCAACAATATGCCCAATATTAAAATCGTTCTCCAATAAATATGTAACATAATCACTGGACAATGCAGATCTTCTTTCCCTTTGTGATCTCCTAACTTGTGGCTCAGGAACCGATCCAATCGTTGTTTGAGGAATTGGAGATTCCTCCTGGTTCCTCGGTTCTTCATTAACAACTTCAATTGTTTAGGAACCAACTCTTTCCTGTATGATGGGAACTGGAACAACAACTTGATTGGGTTCAACAAGAATTTCTCTCAACGTGGAACTCC
>NW_019256624.1:0-1128 GCF_002742605.1 Olea europaea var. sylvestris | reverse complement strand
GGCGCTATTTTTGTTTCCGATCAATCAGTCAAATTTTAGCCGATTCCGACACCTTAACGAAAAATGACGAAATTGCCCCCGGCGCGATTTTTGTTTCCGATCAATCATTCAAAATTTACCCGATTCTGACACTGTCGCGAAAAATGACGAAATTGCCCCCGGCGCGATTTTTGTTTCCGATCAATCTGTCAATTTTTAGCCGATTGCGCCACCGTCGCGGAATATGACGAAATTGCCCCCGGCGCGATTTTTGTTTCCGATTAATCAGTCAAATTTGAGCGGATTCCGACACCGTCGCGAAAAAAGGCAAAATTGCCCCAGGCACGATTTTTGTTTCCGATCAATCAGTCAAATTTGAGCGGATTCCGACACCGTCGCGAAAAAATGACAAAATTGCCCCCGGCACGATTTTTGTTTCCGATCAATCAGTCAAATTTTAGCCGATTCCGACACCGGCGCGAAAAATGACGAAATTGCCCCCGGCGCGAGTTTTGTTTCCGATCAATCAGTCAAATTTTAGCCGATTCCGACACCGGCGCGAAAAATGACGAAATTGCCCCCGGCGCGAGTTTTGTTTCCGATCAATCAGTCAAATTTTAGCCGATTCCGACACCGGCGCGAAAAATGACGAAATTGCCCCCGGCGCGAGTTTTGTTTCCGATCAATCAGTCAAATTTTAGCCGATTCCGACACCGGCGCGAAAAATGACGAAATTGCCCCCGGCGCGAGTTTTGTTTCCGATCAATCAGTCAAATTTTAGCCGATTCCGACACCGGCGCGAAAAATGACGAAATTGCCCCCGGCGCGAGTTTTGTTTCCGATCAATCAGTCAAATTTTAGCCGATTCCGACACCGGCGCGAAAAATGACGAAATTGCCCCCGGCGCGAGTTTTGTTTCCGATCAATCAGTCAAATTTTAGCCGATTCCGACACCGTCACGAAAAATGACGAAATTGCCCCCGGGGCGATTTTTGTTTCCGATCAATCAGTCAAATTTTAGCCGATTCCGATACCGTCACGAAAAATGACCAAATTGCCCCCGGCTCGATTTTCGTTTCCGATCAATCAGTCAAATTTTAGCCGATTCCGACACCGTCGCGAAAAAAGACGAAATTGCCCCCGGCACGA
>NW_019256623.1:0-1128 GCF_002742605.1 Olea europaea var. sylvestris | reverse complement strand
TTAATAACATATTTCATGAATTTTAATCATATATATATATATATATATATATATATATTTAATAAAAATTTGATTTTAGTGACCAAACAAGTTTTTATGGATTCTCCTATGTTGTACTCTAATACACAACAACAAATTGAGCCACAATCTCTCTACGCCTATATGGGCTGTATATAGATTCGGCTAAAAAGCTACAAACCCGGCCCATAATCAATTAGTTCATACGCAATTTGTTTGCCCTTCGCTCCCTGCTTAACAGAAGCTTGATAATAATGACGGAGGAGCAACGGCGGAGCCGGAAACGGAAAAGGGGGAGACGTCACAAGCAAAAGAAGACCGTCTCCTCCCCAGACGGTGTTACCACAACCACAACTAAGAGTCTACATACCTCCGCCTCTGATTCTGCCGCTTCTAATAAAAGTAACCCCAAATCCTCTTTTCTGGACAAGGTACATATGAGCATATGAAGTGAATTACAAAAATAAATAAGAATTTAAAGTAATATATGTATAACGTTTATCTGTTGGCAGATGAAAGCAAGATTATCGGGAGGTCACTTTCGTATGATTAATGAGAAGCTCTATACTTGCACGTATGATTTATTTCCCTCTTTTCGATTAATGTGTGTGTGTTTGCAATAAGGTATCTGTCATATGTATCAATCAAACTATTTCGTTTACTTTGCTTTTGGGTAATTTCAAGTTATAAATATGTTTGGTGCTTCCTAGAATTGTCAAATACTTAACGGATTTCCCAGTTCAAGTGTGGTTTCATAGTGTAACTTCTCTTACTAAATTAACTAGTTAGCCGAGATGGGTAATTTGTTTTTTTTGCCTTCGAAGGTGGGTGTGCCAGATTCAAATACTTAGGCTCAAGTTGGATTCTATAGGTTCCAACACTAAATGGGTGTCTTCAACTTAGGTTTTTATGAATTTTCCGTTAAAATCTAGATGTCCTTAACTTATATTTTAATAAATTTAATTGAAATTTAGGTGTCATCTACTCATATTTTAATTAGGATCCAATAAAACCTAGGTGTTTCCAGTTGCTAGTGGATTACTATGAATTTCGTTAAATGGAATGATTTGAATAAATTTTAATGGATTTAATAATTCTAGCCTTACCCCT
>NW_019256622.1:0-1128 GCF_002742605.1 Olea europaea var. sylvestris | reverse complement strand
TTCTACGCACTTTTTCAATAATTCACGTATTTAAGTGATTTAAATCTGGCTTAATTTTTCATTTACCAAATAATACAAAATTTCCAGCAAAATTCCAACAATTCTTTCATGCAATTATACGTTTTCTTCAAACAAACAAAAAGAGATATGGCAGTGTATGTAGAAATGTGTTCGATGTTTAAGCCAACCTTTATGTGTTGAATTTTAACGATAATCATGCTAAGAAATAAAAATTACAATTTAGTTGAAACAATTTAAGATCCATACCTGCGAAAGACATCTTGAATATAATATTAGCAGTTAGATCTTGGGCAAACCAATAAAAACGATATGAAAAGGAGATGGGATATAGCCTTTATATGGAAATTTATTGAGTCATCCCATTAACGACTTAAACCCTAATTAAGGTTTACATAATTCTGGCCCACATACTTAAATTACGACATTATATAAAATATAACCCGTAAGGTGTAAAATAGCTCAAGTGATATTGGGTTTAATCACAGTATCATTATGAATCATACATCTAACCTATACAATTTGCAATCAAATGGGAAGCCCATATTTAAAATTATTCTAACATTCTTCCACTTGGACAAAATTTGATTGCTATAACAAAAACTTTTGACTTTCGGGTTAGACTACATAGGTGGCCACACAAGTATGACCCAATGATGACACCTTACACAATATGATCCGGTCCAATAAGAATTTCAACACTGAACATGAAAATCGTTACACCATTTAAACGATGTAAGACCATTCCACAGTTACAAATATCAACATCCTTATTGACATGGATCCCCATCCTCTAACCAATGTGGTAGTATGTAATATGAACTTAGCACCAAATTTGATCAAAATTGTGCTAATTTGTATCGGTCCTCTTAATGCTTCAAATTAAAGTGAAGTCACATGTCTCCAAAAGAGACTCATCTTATATCTTTATCTATTATGTCTCGAGATCCTAATAACATCATAATAAAAAGACATAAGTCAAATGCATACTTAAAATAATTTATGGATAGGAAAAAACATATTTTATTATTGGAAGGGGCTGTACCCGAAGAACATATGCGTTGCCTACGTACCCCATAAAGAGATCAAGCCAAATCGTAGTTTTTTTTT
>NW_019256621.1:0-1128 GCF_002742605.1 Olea europaea var. sylvestris | reverse complement strand
CGTGAATATATCGTTTAATTACATATTGCATAGTATTTTGCATATTGATTACAAAAAACATAGTTAAAAAGTTCATTAGTATAGAAGTATAAGAGCTGAATAGACAACAATACGTCTAATTGAAATAATAGCTTATGTATTATTTTACATAACAATTTCTAATTGTTGATTTTTAATTGAATATTTTTTCCTTTAAAAGATGATTTTTTTGGTAAGATCTATAAAATTTATCACCTTCTTTTCCTTTTAAAAAATTTTGTAAGTTAATAACATATTTAAAAATATTTTTAAAAAATAGTTAATTTGACTCTCCCAAACATATGTAAAAATAAATAAAAATTATTGATTTATATCTTCTAATGATAATTTTTGTTCAATAATAAAATTTAAAAATAATCAATTAAAATATATTTTGTGATAATAGTTGTTATTATCAGCTAAAAACCAGCTTCTTATTCATTTTAAGTTCGGGTAATTGCGCTACTTAAAAAATATTAGGAATCCATCCGTAATTTTATTAGTATCTATTTCAGTGTTTTTGTCCTTTCTACGTATATACTTAGAAGAAAAGAAACAGGGAAAACTACACAAATCGCTATACTTAGCCGATTACTAGAAATCCTATTAAGGGTGGACATTATGATCAGCAACTCACTCTTTGACCAAAAACAAGCAAGAGGTGAAATACCACAAAAAGAAATTGTACCTAATAAAAAAGAAAATAGGTTTCAATTTCAATAATAAGGTGTTAACAATTTTTTATCAAAAATAAGGTTATAATTTTTTAATATAAAAAACATATATACACTACTACAACCATCCACACCAACTGCATTTATCACCTTATCCCCCACACACTCACCCCACATATTGAAAAGGATCATGCTATACAAACATAATTGTTGATGTGCGGGATGATTGAACACTTACACCTCGAGGGTTGGTCATTATTTTATTCACACGGGGTCCATGCTCCATGTGAGGGTCGGTCATCCATTCGATCACCGAAATTAGGGCACTTTGGCATTTTTCTATTGAAAATATCTTCTTTATCTTTCTACATTAAAATCGAGGATCGAGCTGGCTATACAGGCCATCACACTTGCAAGGGAGTGGGTGAATTTTTTT
>NW_019256620.1:0-1128 GCF_002742605.1 Olea europaea var. sylvestris | reverse complement strand
TGCAAAGCCACAACTTGGGCCATCCAAAAGTGTTGGGCCACGAGCAACATTAACTCAATTAAATTGCTTCAAATGGCCTCTAGTTGTTTTCGGGTCGAGTTATTACTAAGCTGTCGATATAACTTATCCAACAACAGTACAACATCATGGCCCGAATTTATTAGGTATCAAAAAACCCAACAAATCTCCACCTTGATTTTCAATAAATCTGTAAGCAATTAAAACACGGAGTTAGCACTTGTATAATCAAGATTAGCTAATAAAATTGGATCAGAGACCTTACCTCATGTTTCCAACCTGAAACTTGAAACACATACCATACCTACTCTATGTACTCACCAAGGCTAAGGTCCAAAAAACACCTAATTAGAAACAAGTATTCACAGTGAACAAATAATCATATGATGAAGATATTATAAGGATACTACACAGATCCTTTCAAAATCACGTTCACACAGAACCACAGATTAACACCAAGTTAATCAACACACGATCAAACACATATGCAACAAATTCATAAATGAACCTAGAAAAGATCTCACCACACTTATCCTATCCCATTCTGTATTACTCCTACCTCGAGAATATATATCTCGATCCTCTCATCACCCACCATGCTCAATAGATGATCACTCATGTTTAACTAGTAAGTTACAATATATCCTAAATTCTCTAGATAATCCTCTATCACCACATCACTTCTCCCCAACCTAGGTTAATATTGGGTCTCTACCTAACAGAAGTGATAGAAATGCCTCTCTTACACTCCACCTATACAGGGTCTCTTTCACAAATAAAGGATTCCAACATTTAATCACATCTCCACTCGTGATCCAAATGTCACACTCCACATCACCCATGCATATCACCAATGCATCTTCAGACATCTATACTCCACCTTACCGATAGATACTCAACTCACTACTAATGCATCTCAAACTTATAATGGCAAATCAACACCTTTCGAGGACCACAAAGGTTAGGGCTAAATTTAAAATTGACCCACACACCACAAAGTTACTCCAAACGCTAATGCTTAAAAATTCACAAAGGAAATGGTGAAGATAGCACTCATAAAGGGAATAGAAGAAGAGTTCGTTACTTCACAACACTCATAAAAGAGGCTCA
>NW_019256619.1:0-1128 GCF_002742605.1 Olea europaea var. sylvestris | reverse complement strand
ATTCCATTCGGTCTTATAAATGCACCTACTACATTTTGTAATATGATAAATGATTTGCTATATGAGTTTTTGGATGACTTTGTGGTGGTATACTTGGATGTATTATTTTATACTGTCAATCGTTAAGTGTTAATGTCATACATTCGAGGAATGTGGTCAAATAGCTAAGAAAACATCAATTATATGTCAAGAAGGATAAATGTAAATTCTGATGTTCGAAGGTAATATTTTTGGGACATTGGGTTGGTTAAGAAAAAATTAGAATGGATGAAAAGATTATGTAGGCCATCATGGAGTGGCCAAGTCCATCCACGGTTGCTGAATTAAGTTCGTTTCATGGATTAGCTAACTATTATCGATGTTTCATTCTAAGTTATTCCATGAAAGTGAATAGATTAACGGACTTGTTTAGAAAGGATCAAAAATGGGAATGGACCAAAGAGTGCCAATAGGCTTTTGAGAAGTTGAAGCAAGCTACTTCTACTAAGCGGATACTTCAGTTGCCTGACTTTGAGAAGCAGTTTGATGTACATACTGATGTATCCGATTATACTATTAAGGGTGTATTGGATTAGGAGGGCTATCCGATTACCTATGAGAGTCGAAAGTTGAGGACTTTAAGCAGTAGTGTTCAACTTATAAGAAAAAGATGACTCTTGTTGTTCATGGCCTTAAAACTAGGCATCATTATTTGTTGGGAACAAAATTCACTGTCTTAATATATAATGTGGCCAACACATATTTCAAGTCCTAAAAGAAGTTGTCAGCAAAACAGGCAAGATGATAAAAATTTTGGGCTGAGTTTGGTTTCTCGTGGGTACATAAACCAGGTAGACAGATAAAGTGGTTGATGCACGTAGTCAGAAATCTATGAAATCTTATGTTTCGATTATGATGACAAGTCTGATTTTCTTGACAGAATTAAACAGTGGGCTAAGGAAGATGCTGTTTGTGTTACAATTCAATTTTTATAGTAAAAAATTCAAATGTTGACTAGTCAAGGTCAAAGTTAATTAAGGACTAAAATGAAATTAAATATTTTATTTGGGTTTATTTTGTAATTGGCAAAATATGAAGGTTAAATTGGATACATTTCAAAGTTTGGAATTTATTTATATACTTTTGAAA
>NW_019256618.1:0-1128 GCF_002742605.1 Olea europaea var. sylvestris | reverse complement strand
TCAATTCTTCGTACGCCGACTATCCAAGCCTTCCAAACATAAAATTGCTCATTCTTTCGAAAAATGGCCGAAATCCCTCAGACGTCACGACGAAGTTGTGAGTTCAATCCAAAAGGGTCGCTACATTTCGAAAAAGTACTTATTGGCCCAAAACGGACACCGTGTGCAAAAGGTACGCTCAATTCTTCATACGTCGACTATCCAAGCGTTCCAAATATAGAAGTGCTCGTTCTTTCATAAAATGGCCGAAATCCCTCAGACGTCACGACGAAGTAGTTAGTTCAATCCAAAAGGGTCGCTACATTTCCAAAAAGTACTTATAGGCCCAAAACGGACACCGTGTACCAAAGGTACGCTCAATTCTTCGTACGCCGACTATCCAAGCCTTCCAAGTATAAAAGTGCTAATTCCTTCAGAAAATGGCCAAAATCCGTCATACGTCACGATGAAGTGGTGAGTTCAATCCAAAAGGGTCACTACATTTCCAAAAAGTACTTATGGGCCCAAAACGGACACAGTGTGTAAAAGGTACGCTCAATTCTTCGTACGCCGACTATCCAAGCGTTCCAATTATAGAAGTGCTTGTTCTTTCAAAAAATGGCCGAAATCCCTCATATGTCACGACGAAGTTGTGAGTTCAATCCAAAACGATCGTTACATTTCCAAAAAGTACTTATGGGCCCAAAACGAACACCGTGTGCAAAAGTTACGTACAATTCTTCGTACGCCTACTATCCGAGCGTTCCAAATATAGACGTGCTCGCTCTTTCGAAAAATGGCCGAAAGCCCTCATATGTCACGACGAAGTTGTGACTTCAATCCAAAACGATCGCTACATTTCCAAAAAGTACTTATGGGGCCAAAACGGACACCGTGTGCAAAAGTTACGCTCAATTCTTCGTACGCCGACTATCCAAGCCTTCCAAACATAAAATTTCTCATTCTTTCGAAAAATGGCCGAAATCCCTTATAGGTCACGATGAACTTGTGAGTTCAATCCAAAAGGGTCGCGACATTTCCAAAAAGCACTTATGGGCCCAAAACAGACACCGTGTGCAAAATGTACGCTCAATTCTTCGTACGCCGACTATCCAAGCGTTCCAAATATAGAAGTGCTCGTTCTTTCAA
>NW_019256617.1:0-1128 GCF_002742605.1 Olea europaea var. sylvestris | reverse complement strand
GATAATTTCGTCATTTTTCGCGACGGTGTCGAAATGGGCTGAAATTTGACAGGTCGATCGGAAACAAAAATCTCGCCGGGGGCCAATTTTGACATTTTTCGCGACGGTGTCGAAATGGTCTGAAATTTTACCTGTCGATCGGAAACAAAAATCGCGCCGGGGCCAGTTTCGTCTTTTTTCGCGACGGTGTCGAAATGGGCTCAAATTTGACAGGTCGATCGGAAACAAAAATCGCGTCGGGGCAAGTTTCGTCTTTTTTCGTGACGGTGTCGAAATGGGCTAATATTTGACAGGTCGATCGGAAAAAAAAATCGCGCCGGGGCGAGTTTCGACATTTTTCGCGACGGTGTCGAAATGGGCAGAAATTTGATAGGTCGATCGGAAACAAAAATCGCCCCGGGGCCAATTTCATCGTTTTTCACGACGGTGTCGAAATGGGCTGAAATTTGACAGGTCGATCCGAAAAAAAATCTTGCCGGGCCAATTTCGTCATTTTTCGCGACGGTGTCGAAATGGGCTGAAATTTGACAGGTCGATCTGAAACAAAAATCGCGCCAGGGGGCAATTTCGTCATTTTTCGCGACAGTGTCGAAATGGGCTGAAATTTGACAGGTCAATCGGAATTAAAAATCGCGTCGAGGGCAATTTCGTCATTTTTCGCGACGATGTCGAAATGGGCTAATATTTGACAGGTCGATCGGAAAAAAAAATCGCGCCGGGGCGAATTTCGTCATTTTTCGCGACGGTGTCGAAATGGGCTGAAATTTGACAGGTCGATCGGAAACAAAAATCGCGCCGGGGCCAATTTTGACATTTTTTGCGACGGTGTCGAAATGGGCTGAAATTTTACAGGTCGATCGGAAACAAAAATCGCGCCGGGGCCAGTTTCGTCATTTTTCGCGACGGTATCGAAATGGGCTCAAATTTGACAGGTCGATCGGAAACAAAAATCGCGCCGGGGGCAATTTCGTCATTTTTCGCGACGGTATCGAAATGGGTTGAAATTTGACAGGTCAATCGGAATCAAAAATCGCGTCGAGGGCAATTTGTCATTTTTCGCGACGATGTCGAAATGGGCTAATATTTGACAGGTCGATCGGAAACAAAAATCGCGCCGGGGCGAATTTC
>NW_019256616.1:0-1128 GCF_002742605.1 Olea europaea var. sylvestris | reverse complement strand
AAAAGTGGGTTTTGATTTCATGATTACTTCGTATTTGTTCATTTTTAACGAATTGCTAGTCAAATTCGATAGTAATTGAGCCAATGAAAAGTGGCTTTTTGATTTCATGATAACTTCTGGTTTATTCGATTTTCACAAATTGCTAGTCTAATTTGATTGGAATCGAGCCAATGAAAAGTGGCTTTGATTTTTTGATAACTTCGGCTTTGTTCATTTTTGGCGATTTGCTAGTCTAATTAGATTGGAATCGAGCCAATGAAAGGTGGTTTTTGATTTCATGTTAAGTTCGGGTTTGTTTGTTTTTCGCGAATTGCTAGTGCAATTCGAATGGAATCGATCCGATGAAAAGGGGTTTTTGATTTCATGATAACTTCGGGTTTGTTCGTTTTTGGCGAATTGCTAGTCTAGTTTGATTGGAATCGAGCCAATAAAAAGTGGCTTTTCATTTCATGATAATTTCGGGTTGTTCATTTTTTGGCGAATTGCTAGTCTAATTCAATTGGAATCGAGCCAATGAAAAGTGATTTTTGATTTCATGATAGCTTTTAGTTTATTCATTTTTGGCGAACTGCTAGTGTAATTCGATTGGAATCGAGCCAATGAAAAGTGGCTTTTGATTTTAGTATATTTTCAGGTTTGTTCGTTTTTAGCGAATTGCGAGTCTAATTCGATTGGAATCGAGCCAATGACAAGTGGGTTTTGATTTCTTGATAACTTCGAATTTTTGGCGAGCTGCTAGTCTAATTTGATTGGAATCGAGCCAATGAAAAGTGGCTTTTGATTTCATGATGCTAGTCTAGTTCGATTGGAATCGAGCTAATGAAAAGTGGCTTTTGATTTCATGATAATTTTGGGTTGTTCATTTTTGGCGAATTGCTAGTTTAATTCGATTGGAATCGAGCCTATGAAAAGTGATTTTTGATTTCATGATAACTTTTAGTTTATTCGTTTTTGGCGAACTGCTAGTCTAATTCAATTGGAATCAAGCCAATGAAAGGTGGCTTTTGATTTTAGTATAACTTCGGGTTTCTTCATTTTTAGCGAATTGCGAGTCTAATTCGATTGGAATCGAGCCGATGACAAGTGGGTTTTGATTTCATGATAACTTCGGATTTCTTCATTTTTGGC
>NW_019256615.1:0-1128 GCF_002742605.1 Olea europaea var. sylvestris | reverse complement strand
CTTCAAGAATTTTATTATATTGTGAAGTCATGTTTTGTGAAAATGCAACTCTATTAAATTGGCACTTTCAACTGGATGGTGAAACGTGGCTGAACCGTGGCTGAACCATGGCTGTTGGATTGAGTCTGGAACCTTCCATTATAACGTGTGTCATTTCACTTGGCACTTTGATTACTCCATTATGCGTTTAACTCTTGGTTTTTTGAGAGAGAGAGAAAAAAAAAACCCCCTCGTCTAGTTAGGGTTTGTTCTGCTCGATTCTGTGGCTCAAATCTCTGATTTGAGGCCTTTAAATGTGAAAGTCTTAGTGATTTTATTTAGATATTCTGAGTGATTATTTGTAATGGTTTGTGTCCTCTTCTGTTGTGATGTTTTGAGGGGAATGCAGTGAAGTTTCTTCGTGATTCTTCGAAGGTTTTGAGTCGATCTCGAGAGATAAGTATCTTTGCTTCATCTTAGTGTATTTGTTGAACTCCTGTAACCCTTCGTTGTCATTTTTGGCTATTATAGTGCAACCGAGCGTAATCCAACTTGTTAAATGCTCAACGGGGGATGTAGGCGTTAGATGTGGTTGCCGAACCTCCGGGGCTTAGGCCGAAAAGAAATCTTGTGTTGATTCTTTAATTTTCTGCACAGTTTACTTTTGGTCGATTTCAATTTCTTGCTTCTCGATTTAATATTGTGTGACATTTGCCTTACAGTGGTATCAGAGCAATCTTGGAGAGAAAGGTGGATCTTCAATAGATCTTGAATTTTTGGAACTGCTGAAAAGTAGATTTGAACTGCCTTGAGCCATTGAACTCGCTAGGTGAGATTTTTCAATTAACTGTATATTACACTTGAGAAATTTGAGTTTCTTGAACTTTCCTTGATTTTTTAGTATACCGTTGAAACCCCCTTGAGACTAATCTTTGTCCAATGGCTCCTGCGAGGCCACTGGAATCTGAGATAAATCAAGTATGGGTGTGTGACTTGGGAGAATATAGTTGGAGAGATCTGTGAAACCTTATAATCTGATCTTATTAATTGGTTTTCTGTTGATTGATTAAACCTACTCTCTCTGTTGATATTTTTGATTGCTGAAATCCTGTATTACTTTGTGATTTACTGTGATTTCAAAGTTGACAA
>NW_019256614.1:0-33615 GCF_002742605.1 Olea europaea var. sylvestris | reverse complement strand
ATTTCCAAAAAGTACTTATGGGCCCAAAACGGACACCTTGTGCAAAAGTTAGGCTCAATTCTTCGTACGCCGACATTCCAAGCATTCTAAATATACAAGTGCTCATTCTTTCGAAAAATGGGCAAAAGCCCTCGTACATCACGATGAAGTGGTGAGTTCAATCCAAAACGGTCGCTACATTTCCAAAAAGTACTTATGGGCCCAAAACGGACACCGTGTGCAAAAGTTACGCTCAATTCTTCGTCCGCAGACTCTCCAAGCGTTCTAAATATGCAAGTGCTCATTCTTTCGAAAAATTGCCAAAGTCCCGCGGACGTCCCGATGAAGTTGTGAGTTGAATCCAAAACGATTGCTACATTTCCAAAAAGTACTTATGGGCCGAAAACGGACACCGTGTGCAAAAGTTACGCTCAATTTTTCGTCCGCCGACTCTCCAAGCGTTCTAAGTATGCAAGTGCCCATTCTTTCGAAAAATGGCCGAAATCCATCATACATCACGACGAAGTGGGGAGTTCAATCCAAAATGGTTGCCACATTTCCAAAAAGTTCTTGTGGACCCAAAACGGACACCGTGTGCAAAAGTTACGCTCAATTCTTCGTACGTCGACAATCCAAGCGTTCCAAATATGCAAGTGCTCATTCTTTCGAAAAATGGCCAAAATCTCTCATACGTCACGACGAAGTGGTGAGTTCAATCCAAAATGGTCGCTACATTTCCAAAAAGTACTTATGGGCCCAAAACGGATGCCGTGTGCAAAAGTTACGCTCAATACTTCGTACGCCGACATTCCAAGCGTTCTAAATATGTAAGTGCTCATTCTTTCAAAAAATGGCCAAAATCTCTCGTAGGTCACGACGAAGAGGTGAGTTCAATCCAAAACGATCGCTACATTTCAAAAAATTACTTATGGGCCCAAAACGGACACCGTGTGCAAAAGTTACGCTCAATTCTTCATCCGTCGACCCTCCAAGCGTTCTAAATATGCAAGTGCTCATTCTTTCGAAAAATGGCCAAAATCAATCGTAAGTCATGATGAAGTTGTGTGTTCAATCCAAAACGGTCGCTACATTTTCAAAAAGTACTTATGGGCCCAAAACGGACACCGTGTGCAAAAGTTACGCTCAATTCTTCGTCCGCCGACTCTCCAAGCGTTCTAAATATGCAAGTGCTCATTCTTTCGAAAAATGGCCAAAATCAATCGTAAGTCATGATGAAGTTGTGTGTTCAATCCAAAACGGTCGCTACCTTTTCAAAAAGTATTTATGGGCCCAAAACGGACGCCGTTTGCAAAAGTTACACTCAATTCTTCGTCCGCCGACTCTCCAAGCGTTCTAAATATGCAAGTGCTCATTCTTTCGAAAAATCACCAAAATCCCACGTACGTCATGAGGATGTTGTGCGTTCAATCCAAAACAGTCGCTACATTTCCAAAAAGTTCTTATGGGCCCAAAACGGACACCGTGTGCAAAAGTTACGCTCAATTCTTCGTCCGTCGACTCTCTAAGTGTTCTAAATATACAAGCTCTCGTTCCTTTGAAAAATGGCCAAACTCACTCGTACGTCACGACGAAGTGGTGAGTTCAATCTAAAACGGTCGCAACATTTTCAAAAAGTACTTATGGGACCAAAACGGACACCGTGTGCAAAAGTTGCACTCAATTCTTCGTCCGTCGACTCTCCAAGCGTTCTAAATATGCAAGTGCTCATTCTTTCGAAAAATGGGCAAAAGCCCTCGTACATCACGACGAAGTGGTGAGTTCAATCCAAAACGGTCGCAACGTTTCCCAAAAGTACTTATGGGCCCAAAACGGACACCGTGTGCAAAAGTTACGCTCAATTCTTCGTCCGCCGACTCTCCAAGCGTTCTAAATATGCAAGTGCTCATTCTTTCGAAAAATGGCCAAAAGCCCTCGTACATCACGACGAAGTGGTGAGTTCAATCGAAAACGATCGCTACATTTTCAAAAAGTACTTATGGGCCCAAAACGGACACCGTGTGCAAAAGTTACGCTCAATTCTTCGTCCGTCGACTCTCCAAGCGTTCTAAATATACAAGCGCTCATTCTTTTGAGAAATGGCCGAAATCCCTCGTACGTCATGACGAAGTGGTGAGTTCAATACAAAATGGTCGGTACATTTCCAAGAAGTACTTATGGGCCCGAAACGAACACCGTGTGCAAAAGTTACGCTCAATTCTTCGTCGACCGACAATCCAAGCATTCCAAATATGCAAGTGCTCATTCTTTCGAAAAATGGCCGAAATCCCTCATACGTCACGACGAAGTGGTGAGTTCAATCCAAAACGGTCGCTGCATTTCCAAAAAGTTCTTATGGGACCAAAACGGACACCGTGTGCAAAAGTTACGCTCAATTCTTCGTCCGTCGACTCTCTAAGTGTTCTAAATATACAAGCGCTCATTCCTTCGAAAAATGGCCAAAATCACTCGTATGTCACAACGAAGTGGTGAGCTCAATCCAAAACGGTCGCTACATTTCCAAAAACTACTTATGGGCCCAAAACGGACACCGTGTGCAAAAGTTACGCTCAATTCTTCGTATGTCAACATTCCAAGCGTTCCAAATATGCAAGTGCTCATTCTTTTGAAAAATGGTCGAAATCGATCATACGTTACAACGAAGTGGTGAGTTCAATCCAAAACGGTCGCTACATTTCCAAAAAGTACTTATGGGCCCAAAACGGACACCGTGTGCATAAGTTATGCTTAATTCTTCATCCGCCGACTCTCCAAGCGTTCTAAATATGAAAGTGTTCATTCTTTCGAAAAATGGTCAAAATCCCTCATACGTCACGACGAAGTGGTGAGATCAATCCAAAACGGTCGCTACATTTCCAAAAAGTACTTATGGGCCCAAAACGGACGCCGTGTGCAAAAGTTACGCTCAATACTTCGTACGCCGACATTCCAAGCGTTCTAAATATATAAGTGCTCATTCTTTCAAAAAATGGCCAAAATCCCTCGTAGGTCATGACGAAGAGGTGAGTTCAATCCAAAACGATCGCTACATTTCAAAAAAGTACTTATGGGCCCAAAACGGACACCGTGTGCAAAAGTTACGCTCAATTCTTCATCCGTCGACCCTCCAAGCGTTCTAAATATGCAAGTGCTCATTCTTTTGAAAAATCGCTAAAATCCCGCGTACGTCACGATGAAGTTGTGAGTTCAATCCAAAACGGTCGCTACATTTCCAAAAAGTACTTATGGGCCCAAAACGGATACCGTGTGCAAAAGTTACGCTCAATTCTTCTTACGTCGACAATCCAAGCGTTCAAAATATGCAGGTTTTCATTCTTTCGAAAAATCGCCAAAATCCCGCGTACGTCACGACGAAGTGGTGAGTTCAATCCAAAACGGTCGCTACATTTCCAAAAAGTACTTATGGGCCCAAAACGGACACCTTGTGCAAAAGTTAGGCTCAATTCTTCGTACGCCGACATTCAAAGCGTTCTAAATATGCAAGTGCTCATTCTTTCGAAAAATGGCCAAAATCCCTCTTACGTCATGACGAAGCGGTGAGTTCAATCCAAAACGGTCGCTACATTTCCAAAAAGTACTTCTGGGCCCAAAACGGACACCGTGTGCAAAAGTTATGCTCAATTCTTCGTCCTCCGACTCTCCAAGCGTTCTAAATATGCAAGTGCTTATTCTTCCGAAAAGTGGCCAATATCTCTCATACGTCACGACGAAGTGGTGAGTTCAATCCAAAACGGTCGCTATATTTCCAAAAAGTACTTATGGGCCCAAAACGGACACCGTGTGCAAACGTTACGTTCAATTCTTCGTCCGTCGACTCCCCGAGCGTTCTAATTATGCAAGTGCTCATTCTTTCGAAAAATGGCCAAAATCACTCGTACGTCGTGATGAAGTTGTGTCTTCAATCCAAAACGGTCGCTACGTTTCCAAAAAGTACTTATGGGCCCGAAACGGACACCGTGTGCAAAAGTTAGGCTCAATTCTTCGTACGCCGACATTCCAAGCGTTCTAAATATGCAAGTGCTCATTCTTTCGAAAAATGGCCAAAATCCCTCATACGTCACGACGAAGTGGTGAGTTCAATCCAAAACGGTCGCTACATTTCCAAAATGTACTTATGGGCCCAAAACGGACGCCGTGTCCAAAAGTTACGCTCAATACTTCGTACGCCGACATTCCAAGCGTTCTAAATATGTAAGTGCTCATTCTTTCAAAATATGGCCAAAATCCCTCGTAGGTCACGACGAAGTGGGGAGTTCAATCCAAAACGGTCGCTACATTTCAAAAAAGTACTTATGGGCCCAAAACGGACACCGTGTGCAAAAGTTACGCTCAATTCTTCGTACGCCGACATTCCAAGCGTTCCAAATATGCAAGTGCTTATTCTTTCGAAAAATGGCCGAAATCCCTCGTAGGTCACGACGAAGTGGGGAGTTCAATCCAAAACGGTCGCTACATTTCCAAAAAGTACTTATGGGCCCAAAACGGACACCTTGTGCAAAAGTTAGGCTCAATTCTTCGTACGCCGACATTCCAAGCGTTCCAAATATGCAAGTGCTTATTCTTTCGAAAAATGGCCGAAATCCCTCGTAGGTCACGACGAAGTGGGGAGTTCAATCCAAAACGGTCGCTACATTTCCAAAAAGTACTTATGGGCCCAAAACGGACACCTTGTGCAAAAGTTAGGCTCAATTCTTCGTACGCCGACATTCCAAGCGTTCTAAATATGTAAGTGCTCATTCTTTCGAAAAATGGCCAAAATCCCTCTTACGTCATGACGACGCGATGAGTTCAATCCAAAACGGTCGCTACATTTCCAAAGAGTACTTCTGGGCCCAAAACGGACACCGTGTGCAAAAGTTACGCTCAATTCTTCGTCCGCAGACTCTCTAAGCGTTCTAAATATGCAAGTGCTCATTCTTTCGAAAAATTGCCAAAGTCCTGCGGACGTCCCGATGAAGTTGTGAGTTGAATCCAAAACGATTGCTACATTTCCAAAAAGTACTTATGGGCCGAAAACGGACACCGTGTGCAAAAGTTACGCTCAATTCGTCGTACGTCGACAATCCAAGCGTTCCAAATATGCTAGTGCTCATTCTTTCGAAAAATGGCCAAAATCCCTCGTACGTCATGACGAAGTGGTGAGTTCAGTCCAAAACGGTCGCTACATTTCCAAAAAGTACTTATGGGCCGAAACCGGACACCGTGTGCAAAAGTTACGCTCAATTCGTCGTACGTCGACAATCCAAGCGTTCCAAATATGCTAGTGCTCATTCTTTCGAAAAATGGCCAAAATCCCTCGTACGTCATGACGAAGTGGTGAGTTCAGTCCAAAACGGTCGCTACATTTCCAAAAAGTTCTTGTGGGCCCAAAACGGACACCGTGTGCAAAAGTTACGCTCAATTCTTCGTCCGCCGACTCTCCAAGCGTTCTAAATATGCGATTGCTCATTCTTTCGAAAAATGGCCAAAATCCCTTGTACGTCACAATGAAGTGGTGAGTTCAATCCAAAACGGTCGCAACATTTCCAAAAAGTTCTTATGGGCCCAAAACGGACACCGTGTGCAAAAGTTACGCTCAATTCTTCGTCCGTCGACTCAATAAGTGTTCTAAATATACCAGTGCTCATTCGTTCAAAATATGGCCAAAATCACTTGTACGTCACGACGAAGTGGTGAGTTCATTCCAAAACGGTCGCTACATTTCCAAAAAGTACTTGTGGGCCCAAAACAGACACCGTGTGCAAAAGTTACGCTCAATTCTTCGTCCGCCGACTCTCCAAGCGTTCTAAATATGCAAGTGGTCATTCTTTCGAAAAATGGCCAAAATCAATCGTAAGTCATGATGAAGTTGTGTGTTCAATCCAAAACGGTCGCTACATTTCCAAAAAGTACTTATGGGCCCAAAACGGACACCGTGTGCAAAAGTTACGCTCAATTCTTCGTCCGCCGACTCTCCAAGCGTTCTAAATATGCAAGTGGTCATTCTTTCGAAAAATGGCCAAAATCAATCATACGTCACGACGAAGCGGTGAGTTCAGTCCAAAACGGTCGCTACATTTCCAAAAAGTTCTTATGGGCCCAAAACGGACACCGTGTGCAAAAGTTACGCTCAATTCTTCGTCCGTCGACTCTCCAAGCGTTCTAAATATACAAGCGCTCATTCTTTTGAGAAATGGCCGAAATCCCTCGTACGTCATGACGAAGTGGTGAGTTCAACACAAAATGGTCGGTACATTTCCAAGAAGTACTTGTGGGCCCGAAACGAACACCGTGTGCAAAAGTTACGCTCAATTCTTCGTCCACCGACAATCCAAGCGTTCCAAATATGCAAGTGCTCATTCTTTCGAAAAATGGCCGAAATCCCTCATACGTCATGACGAAGTGGTGAGTTCAATCCAAAACGGTCGCTGCATTTCCAAAAAGTTCTTATGGGACCAAAACGGTCACCGTGTGCAAAAGTTACGCTCAATTCTTCGTCCGTCGACTCTCTAAGTGTTCTAAATATACAAGCGCTCATTCCTTCAAAAAATGGCCAAAATTACTCGTATGTCACGACGAAGTGGTGAGCTCAATCCAAAACGGTCGCTACATTTCCAAAAAGTACTTATGGGCCCAAAACGGACACCGTGTGCAAAAGTTACGCTCAATTCTTCGTATGTCAACATTCCAAGCGTTCCAAATATGCAAGTGCTCATTCTTTTGAAAAATAGTCGAAATCGGTCATACGTTACGACGAAGTGGTGAGTTCAATCCAAAACGGTCGCTACATTTCCAAAAAGTACTTATGGGCCCAAAACGGACACCGTGTGCATAAGTTATGCTTAATTCTTCGTCCGCCGACTCTCCAAGCTTTCTAAATATGCAAGCGTTCATTTTTTGGAAAAATGGCCAAAATCCCACGTACTTCACGACGAAGTGGTTAGTTCAATCCAAAACGGTCGCTACATTTCCAAAAAGTACTTATGGGCCCGAAACGGACACTGTTTGCAAAAGTTACGCTCAATTCTTCGTCCGCCGACTCTCCAAGCGTTCTAGATATGCAAGTGTTCATTCTTTCAAAAATTGCCAAAATCCCTCGTACATCACGACGAAGTGGTGAGTTCAATCCAAAACGATCGATACATTTCCAAAAAGTTCTTGTGGGCCCAAAACGGACACCGTGTGCAAAAGTTACGCTCAATTCTTCGTACGCCGACAATCCAAGCGTTCCAAATATGAAAGTGCTCGTTCTTTCGAAAAATGACCGAAATCCCTCATACGTCACGACGAAGTGGTGAGTTCAATCCAAAACGGTAGCTACATTTCCAAAAAGTTCTTATTAGCCCAAAACGGACACCGTGTGCAAAAATTACACTCAATTCTTCGTCCGCTGACTCTCCAAGCGTTCTAAATATGCAAGCACTCATTCTTTTGAAAAATGGCCAAAATCCATCGTACGTCATGACGAAGTGGTGAGTTCTATCCGAAACGGTCGCTGCATTTCCAAAAAGTACTTATGGACCCAAAATGGACGCCGTTTGCAAAAGTTACGCTCAATTCTTCGTACGGTGACAATCCAAGCGTTCCAAATACGCAAGTGCTCATTCTTTCGAAAAATGGCCGAAATCCCTCATATGTCACGACGAAGTGGTGAGTTCAATCCAAAACGTTCGCTACATATCCAAAAAGTTCTTGTGTGCCCAAAAGGGAAACCGTGTGCAAAAGTTATGCTCAATTCTTCGTCCGCTGACTCTCCAAGCGTTCTAAATATCCTAGTGCTCATTCTTTCGAAAAATTGCCAAAATGGCACGTACGTCACGATGAAGTTGTGAGTTCAATCAAAAACGGTATCTACATTTCCGAAAAGTACTTATGGGCCCAAAACGGACACCATGTGCAAAAGTTACGCTCAATTTTTCTTCCGCCGACACTCCAAGCGTTCCAAATATACAAGTGCTCATTCTTTTGAAAAATGGCTGAAATCCATCATACGTCACGACGAAGTGGTGAGTTCAATCCAAAACGGTCACTACATTTTCAAAAAGTTCTTTTGGGCCCAAAACGGACACCGTGTGCAAAAGTTATACCCAATTCTTCGTCCGCCGACTCTCCAAGTGTTCTAAACATGCAAGTGCTCATTCTTTTGAAAAATCGCGAAAATCCCTCGTACGTCACGATGAAGTAGTGAGTTCAATAAAAAATGGTCGCTACATTTCCAAAAGGTTCTTATGGGCCCAAAACGGACACCGTGTGCAACAGTTACGCTCAATTCTTCGTCCGCCGACTCTCCAAGCGTTCTAAATATGCAAGTGCTCATTCTTTCGAAAAATGGCCAAAATCACTCGTACGTCACGACGAAGTTGTTTGTTCAATCCAAAACGGTCGCTACATTTCCAAAAAGTACTTATGGGCCCAAAATGGATACGTGTACAAAAGTTACGCTCAATTCTATGTATGCCGACAATCAAAGCGTTCCAAATATGCAAGTGCTCATTCTTTCGAAAAATGGCCAAAATACCTCATACGTCACGACGATGTGGTGAGTTCAATCCAAAACGGTCGCTACAGTTTCAAAAAGTTCTTGTGGGCCCAAAATGGACACCGTGTGCAAAAGCTACGCCCAATCCTTCGTCCATCGACTCTCCAAGCGTTCTAAATATGCAAGTGCTCATTCTTTTGAAAAATTGCCAAAATTCCTCGTACGTCACGACGAAGTGGTGAGTTCAATAAAAAATGGTCGCTACATTTCCAAAAAGTTCTTATGGGCCCAAAACGGACACCGTGTGCAAAAGTTACGCTCTATTCTTCGTCCGCCGACTCTCTAAGCGTTCAAAATATCCAAGGCTCATTCTTTCGAAAAATTGCCAAAATCCCGCGTACATCACGATGAAGTTGTGAGTTCAATTCAAAACGGTCGCTACATTTCCAAAAATTACTTATGGGCCCAAAACGGACACCGTGGGAAAAAGTTACGCTCAATTCTTCGTACGCCGACAATCCAAGCGTTCCAAATATGCAAGTGCTCATTCTTTCGAAAAATGGCCAAAATCCCTTATACATCACGACGAAGTGGTGAGTTCAATCCAAAACGGTCGCTACATTTCCAAAAAGTACTTATTGGACACCGTGCGCAAAAGGTACGCTCAATTCTTTGTCCGCCGACCCTCCAAGCGTTCTAAATATGTAAGTGCTCATTCTTTCAAAAAATGGGCAAAATCCCACGTACGTCACGAGGAAGTTGTGTGTTCAATCCACAAAGGTAGCTACATTTCCAAAAAGTACTTATGGGCCCAAAACGGACACCGTGTGCAAAAGTTACGCTCAATTCTTCGTTCGTCGACTCTCCAAGCGTTCTAAATATGCAAGCACTCATTCTTTCAAAAAATCGCAAAAATCCCACATACATCACGATGAAGTTGTGAGTTCAATCCAAAACGGTCGCTACATTTCCAAAAAAGTACTTATGGGACCAAAACGGACACCGTGTGCAAAAGTTACGCTCAATTCTTCGTCCGTTGACTCTCCAAGCGTTCTAAATATGCAAGCACTCATTCTTTCGACAAATCATAAAAATCCTCCGTACGTCACAAGGAAGCGGTGAGTTCAATTCAAAACGGTCGTCACTTTTCCAAAAAGTACTTATGGGCCCAAAACGGACACCGTGTGCAAAAGTTACGCTCAATTCTTCGTCCGATTACTCTCTAAGCGTTCAAAATATCCAAGGCTCATTCTTTCGAAAAATTGCCAAAATCTCGCGTACGTCACGATGAAGTTGTGAGTTCAATTCAAAACGGTCGCTACATTTCCAAAAATTACTTATGGGCCCAAAATGGACACCGTGGGAAAAAGTTACGCTCAATTCTTCGTACGCCGACAATCCAAGCGTTCCAAATATGCAAGTGCTCATTCTTTTGAAAAATGGCCAAAATCCCTTATACGTCACGACGAAGTGGTGAGTTCAATCCAAAACGGTCGCTACATTTCCAAAAAGTACTTATTGGACACCGTGTACAAAAGGTACGCTCAATTCTTCGTCCACCGACCCTCCAAGCGTTCAAAATATGCAAGTGCTCATTCTTTCAAAAAATGGGTAAAATCCCACGTACGTCACGAGGAAGTTGTGTGTTCAATCCACAAAGGTAGCTACATTTCCAAAAAGTACTTATGGGCCCAAAACGGACACCGTGTGCAAAAGTTACGCTCAATTCTTTGTCCGTCGACTCTCCAAGCGTTCTAAATATGCAAGCACTCATTCTTTCAAAAAATCGCAAAAATCCCACATACATCACGATGAAGTTGTGAATTCAATCCAAAACGGTCGCTACATTTCCAAAAAGTACTTATGGGACCAAAACGGACACCGTGTGCAAAAGTTACGCTCAATTCTTCGAACGCCGACAATCCAAGCGTTCCAAATATGCAAGTGATCATTCTTTCGAAAAATGGCCAAAATCCCTCGTACGTCACGACGAAGTGGTGAGTTCAATCCAAAACGGTCGCTACATTTCCAAAAAGTACTTAAGGGCCCAAAACGGACACGGTGTGTAAAAGTTACGCTAAATTCTTCGTCCGTCGACTCTCCAAGCGTTCGAAATATGCAAGTACTCATTTTTCAAAAAATTGCCAAAATCCCACGTATGTCAAGATGAAGTTGTGAGTTCAATCCAAAATGGTCGCTACATTTCGAAAAAGTACTTATCGGCCCAAAACGGACACCGTGTCCAAAAGTTACGCTCAATTCTTCGTCCGCCGAATCTCCAAGCGTTCTGAATATGCAAGTGCCCATTCTTTCAAAAAATTGCCAAAATCCCTCGTACGTCACGATGAAGTTGTGTGTTCAATCCAAAACGGTCACTACATTTCCAAAAATTTCTTGCGGGCCAAAAACGGATACCGTGTGCAAAAGTTACGCTCAATTCCTCGTACGCCGACGATCCAAGCATTCCAAATATTCAAGTGTTCATTCTTTTAAAAAATGGCCAAAATCCCTCATACGTCACAATGAAGTGGTGAGTTCAATCCAAAACGGTCATTGCATTTCCAAAAAGTTCTTATGGGCCCAAAACGGACACCGTGTGCAAAAGTTACGCTCAATTCTTCGTCCGCCGACTCTCTAAGTGTTCTAAATATACAAGCGCTCATTCCTTCAAAAAATGGCCAAAATCACTCGTACATCACGACGAAGTGGTGAGCTCAATCTAAAACGGTCGCTACATTTTCAAAAAGTACTTATCGGCCCAAAACGGACACCGTGTGCAAAAGTTACGCTCAATTCTTCGTATGTCAACATTCCAAGCGTTCCAAATATGCAAGTGCTCATTCTTTTGAAAAATGGTCGAAATTGTTCATACGTTACAACGAAGTGGTGAGTTAAATCCAAAACGGTCGCTACATTTCCAAAAAGTACTTTTGGGCCCAAAACGGACACCGTGTGCATAAGTTATGCTTAATTCTTCGTCCGCCGACTCTCCAAGTGTTTTGAATATGCAAGCGCTCATTTTTTGGAAAAATGGCCAAAATTCCTCATACGTCACGACGAAGGGGTGAGTTCAATCCAAAACGGTCACTACATTTCCAAAAAGTACTTATGGGCCCAAAACGGACACCGTTTGCAAGAGTTACGCTCAATTCTTCGTCCGCCGACTCTCCAAGCGTTCTAGATATACAAGTGTTCATTCTTTCAAAAAATTGCCAAAATCCCTCGTACGTCACAACGAAGTGGTGAGTTCAATCCAAAACGATCGATACATTTCCAAAAAGTTCTTGTGGGCCCAAAACGGACACCGTGTACAAAAGTTACGCTCAATTCTTCGTACACCGACAATCCAAGCGTTCCAAATATGCAAGTGCTCATTCTTTCGAAAAATGATCGAAATCCCTCATACGTCACGACGAAGTGGTGAGTTCAATCCAAAACGGTAGCTACATTTCCAAAAAGTTCTTATTAGCCCAAAACGGACACCGTGTGCAGAAATTACACTCAATTCTTCGTCCGCTAACTCTCCAAGCGTTCTAAATATGCAAGCGCTCATTATTTTGAAAAATGGCCAAAATCCCTCGTACGTCACGACGAAGTGGTGAGTTCAATCCGAAACGGTCGCTACATTTCCACAAAGTACTTATGGACCCAAAACGGACGCCGTTTGCCAAAGTTACGCTCAATTCT
This sequence comes from Olea europaea var. sylvestris, assembly GCF_002742605.1. NCBI lineage: Eukaryota > Viridiplantae > Streptophyta > Magnoliopsida > Lamiales > Oleaceae > Olea > Olea europaea. Next base: position 21,473 of record NW_019256614.1, on the reverse strand, counting down.
TCGTACGGTGACAATCCAAGCGTTCCAAATACCCAAGTGCTCATTCTTTCGAAAAATGGCCGAAATCCCTCATATGTCATGATGAAGTGGTGAGTTCAATCCAAAAAGTTCGCTACATTTCCAAAAAGTTCTTGTGGACCCAAAAGGGACACCGTGTGCAAAAGTTACGCTCAATTCTTCGTTCGCTGACTCTCCAAGCTTTCTAAATATCCTAGTGCTCATTCTTTCGAAAAATTACCAAAATGGCACGTACGTCACGATGAAGTTGTGAGTTCAATCAAAAATGGTTGCTACATTTCCGAAAAGTACTTATGGGCCCAAAATGAACACCATGTGCAAAAGTTACGCTCAATTCTTCTTCCGCCGACACTCCAAGCGTTTCAAATATACAAGTGCTCATTCTTTCGAAAAATGGCTGAAATCCCTCATACGTCACGACGAAGTGGTGAGTTCAATCCAAAACGGTCGCTACATTTTCAAAAAGTTCTTTTGGGCCCAAAACGGACACCGTGTGCAAAAGTTACCCCCAATTCTTCGTCCGCTGACTCTCCAAGTGTTCTAAACATGCAAGTGCTCATTCTTTCGAAAAATCGCCAAAATCCCTCGCACGTCATGACGAAGTGGTGAGTTCAATAAAAAATGGTCGCTACATTTCCAAAAAGTTCTTATGGGCCCAAAACGGACACCGTGTGCAAAAGTTACGCTCAATTCTTAGTCCGCCGACTCTCCAAGCGTTCTAAATATGCAAGTGCTCATTCTTTCGAAAAATGGCCAAAATCACTCGGTCGTCACGACGAAGTTGTTTGTTCAATCCAAAACGGTCGCTACATTTCCAAAAAGTACTTATGGGCCCAAAACGGATACGTGTACAAAAGTTACGCTCAATTCTACGTATGCTGACAATCAAAGCGTTCCAAATATGCAAGTGCTCATTCTTTCGAAAAATGGCCAAAATCCCTCATACGTCACGACGATGTGGTGAGTTCAATCCAAAACGGTCGCTACATTTTTAAAAAGTTCTTGTGGGCCCAAAATGGACACCGTGTGTAAAAGCTACGCCCAATCCTTCGTCCGTCGACTCTCCAAGCGTTCTAAATATGCAAGTGCTCATTCTTTCGAAAAATCACCAAAATTCCTCGTACATCACGACGAAGTGGTTAGTTCAATAAAAAATGGTCGCTACATTTCCAAAAAGTACTTATGGGCCCAAAACGGACACCATGTGCAAAAGTTACGCTCAATTCTTCGTCCGCCGACTCTCTAAGCGTTCAAAATATCCAAGGCTCATTCTTTCGAAAAATTGCCAAAATCCCGCGTACGTCATGATGAAGTTGTGAGTTCAATTCAAAACGGTCGCCACATTTCCAAAAATTACTTATGGGCCCAAAACGGACACCGTGGGAAAAAGTTATGCTCAATTCTTCGTATGCCGACAATCCAAGCGTTCCAAATATGCAAGTGCTCATTCTTTCAAAAAATGGCCAAAATCCCTTATACGTCACGACGAAGTGGTGAGTTCAATCCAAAACAGTCGCTACATTTCCAAAAAGTACTTATGGGACACCGTGTGCAAAAGTTACGCTCAATTCTTCGTCCGCCGACCCTCCAAGCGTTCTAAATATGCAAGTGCTCATTCTTTCAAAAAATGGGAAAAATCCCACGTACGTCACGAGGAAGTTGTGTGTTCAATCCACAAAGGTAGCTACATTTCCAAAAAGTACTTACGGGCCCAAAACGGACACCGTGTACAAAAGTTACGCTCAATTCTTCGTCCGTCGGCTTTCCGGGCGTTCTAAATATGCAAGCACTCATTCTTTCGAAAAATCGCAAAAATCCCACATACATCACGATGAAGTTGTGAGTTCAATCCAAAACGGTCGCTACATTTCCAAAAAGTAATATTTGGGACCAAAACGGACACCGTGTGCAAAAGTTACGCTCAATTCTTCGAACGCCGACAATCCAAGCGTTCCAAATATGCAAGTGATCATTCATTCGAAAAATGGGCAAAATCCCTCGTACGTCAGGACGAAGTGGTGAGTTCAATCCAAAACGGTCGCTACATTTCCAAAAAGTACTTAAGGGCCCAAAACGGACACGGTGTGTAAAAGTTACGCTAAATTGTTCGTCCGTCGACTCTCCAAGCATTCGAAATATGCAAGTACTCATTGTTTGAAAAATCGCCAAAATCCCGCGTATGTCACGATGAAGTTGTGAGTTCAATCCAAAACGGTCGTTACATTTCGAAAAAGTTCTTATCGGCCCAAAACGGACAGCGTGGTCAAAAGTTACGCTCAATTCTTCGTCCGCCGACTCTCCAAGCGTTCTAAATATGCAACCACTCATTCTTTCGAAAAATCGCAAAAATTGTGCATACATCACGATGAAGTTGTGAGTTCAATCCAAAACGGTCGCAACATTTCCAAAAAGTACTTATGGGACCAAAACGGACACCATGTGCAAAAGTTACGCTCAATTCTTCTTACGCCGACAATCCAAGTGCTCCAAATATGCAAGTGATCATTCTTTCGAAAAAAGTCCGAAATCCCTCATACATCACGACGAAGTGGTGAGTTCAATCCAAAACGGTCGCTACATTTCCAAAAAGTACTTAAGGGCCCAAAACAGACACGGTGTGTAAAAGTTACGCTCAATTCTTCGTCCGTCGACTCTCCAAGCGTTCAAAATATGCAAGTGCTCATTTTTTCGAAAAATTGCCAAAATCTCGCGTACGTCACGATGAAGTTGTGAATTCAATCCAACACGGTCGCTACATTTCCAAAAAGTACTTATGAGCCCAAAACGGATACGTGTACAAAAGTTACGCTCAATTCTACGTATGCCGACAATCAAAGCGTTCCAAATATGCAAGTGCTCATTCTTTCGAAAAATGGCCAAAATCCTTCATACGTCACGACGATGTGGTGAGTTCTATCCAAAACGGTTGCTACATTTTCAAAAAGTTCTTGTGGGCCCAAAATGGACACTGTGTGCAAAAGCTACGCCCAATTCTTCGTCCGTCGACTCTCCAAGCGTTCTAAATATTCAAGTGCTCATTCTTTCGAAAAATCGCCAAAATTCCTCGTACGTCACGACGAAGTGCTGAGTTCAATAAAAAATGGTCGCTACATTTCCAAAAAGTTCTTATGGACCCAAAACGGACACCGTGTGCAAAAGTTACGCTCAATTCTTCGTCCGTCGACTCTCCAAGCGTTCTAAATATGCAAGCACTCATTCTTTCGACAAATCATAAAAATCCTCCGTACGTCACAATGAAGCGGTGAGTTCAATTCAAAACGGTCGCTACACTTCCAAAAAGTACTTATGGACCCAAAACGGACACCGTGTGCAATAGTTATGCTCAATACTTCGTACGCCGATATTCCAAGCGTTACAAATATGCAAGTGCTCATTCTTTTGAAAAATGGGCGAAATCCCTCGTACGTCACGACGAAGTGGTGAGTTCAATCCAAAACGGTCGCTACGTTTCCAAAAAGTACTTATGGGCCCAAAACGGACACCGTGTGCAAAAGTTACGCTCAATTCTTCGTCTGCCGACTCTCTAAGCGTTCAAAATATCCAAGGCCCATTCTTTCGAAAAATTGGCAAAATCCCGCGTACGTCACGATGAAGTTGTGAGTTCAATTCAAAACGGTCGCTACATTTCCAAAAATTACTTATGTGCCCAAAACGGACACCGTGGGAAAAAGTTATGCTCAATTCTTCGTACGCCGACAATCCAAGCATTCCAAATATGCAAGTGCTCATTCTTTCGAAAAATGGCCAAAATCCCTTATACGTCATGACGAAGTGGTGAGTTCAATCCAAAACGGTTGCTACATTTCCAAAAAGTACTTATGGGCCCAAAACGGACACCGTGTGCAAAAGTTACGCTCAATTCTTCGTCCGCCGACTCTCTAAGCGTTCAAAATATCCAAGGCTCATTCTTTCGAAAAATTGCAAAAATCCCGCGTACGTCACGATGAAGTTGTGAGTTCAATTCAAAACGGTCGCTACATTTCCAAAAATTACTTATGGGCCTAAAACGGACACCGTGGGAAAAAGTTACGCTCAATTCTTCGTACGTCGACAATCCAAGCATTTCAAATATGCAAGTGCTCATTCTTTCAAAAAATGGCCAAAATCCCTTATACGTCACGACGAAGTGGTGAGTTCAATCCAAAACGGTCGCTACATTTCCAAAAAGTACTTATGGGACACTGTGTGCAAAAGTTACGCTCAGTTCTTTGTCCGTCGACCCTCCAAGCGTTCTAAATATGCAAGTGCTCATTCTTTCAAAAAATGGGCAAAATCCCACGTACGTCACGAGGAAGTTGTGTGTTCAATTCACAAAGGTAGCTACATTTCCAAAAAGTACTTATGGGCCCAAAACTGACACCGTGTGCAAAAGTTACGCTCAATTCTTCGTCCGCCGACTCTCCAAGCGTTCTAAATATGCAAGTGCTCATTCTTTCAAAAAATGGCCAAAATCCCTCGTACGTCACGAAGAAGCTGTATGTTCAATCCAAAACGGTCGCTTCATTTCCAAAAAGAACTTATGGGCCCAAAACGGACGCCGTTTGCAAAAGTTACGCTCAATTCTTCGTCCGTTGACTCTCCAAACATTCTAAATATGCAAGTGTTCATTCTTTTGAAAAATTGCCAAAATCCCGCGTACGTCACGATGAAGTTGTGAGTTCAATCCAAAACGGTTGCTACATTTCCAAAAAGTACTTATGGGCCCAAAACGGACATCGAGTGCAAAAGTTACGCTCAATTCCTCATCAGCCGACTCTCCAAGCGTTCTAAATATACAAGCGCTCATTCTTTTGAAAAACGGCCAAAACCCCACGTACGTCACGACGAGGTGGTGAGTTCAATCCAAAATGGTCGCTACATTTCCAAGAATTACTTATGGGCCCGAAACGGACACCGTGTGCAAAAGTTACGCTCAATTCTTCGTTCGCTGACTCTCCAAGCGTTCTAAATATGCAAGTGCTCATTCTTTCGAAAAAGGGCCAAAATCCCTCGTACGTCACGATGAAGTGGTGTGTTCAATCCAAAACGGTCGCTACATTTCCAAAAAGTACTTATGGGCCCAAAACGGACACCGTGTGCAAATGTTACGCTCAATACTTCGTACGCCGACATTCCAAGCGTCCCAAATATGCAAGTGCTCATTCTTTCTAAAAATGGCCGAAATCCCTCATACATCATGACGAAGTGGTGAGTTCAATCCAAAACGATCGCTACATTTCCAAAAAGTACTTATGGGCCCAAAATGGACACCGTGTACAAAAGTTACGCTCAATACTTCGTACGCCGACATTCCAAGCGTCCCAAATATGCAAGTGCTCATTCTTTCTAAAAATGGCCGAAATGCCTCATACATCACGACGAAGTGGTGAGTTCAATCCAAAACGATCGCTACATTTCCAAAAAGTACTTATGGGCCCAAAACGGACACCGTGTGCAAAAGTTAGGCTCAATTCTTCGTCCGCGACTCTCTAAGCATTCAAAATATCCAAGGCTCATTCTTTCGAAAAATTGCCAAAATCCCGTGTACATCATGATGAAGTTGTGAGTTCAATCCAAAACGGTCGCTACATTTCCAAAAAGTACTTATGGGCCCAAAACGGATACCGTGGGAAAGAGTTACGATCAATTCTTCGCACACCGACAATCCAAGCGTTCCAAATATGCAAGTGCTCATTCTTTCGAAAAATGGCCAAAATCCATTATACGTCACGACGAAGTGGTGAGTTCAATCCAAAACGGTCGCTACATTTCCAAAAAGTACTTATGGGCCCAAAATGGACACCGTGTGCAAAAGTTACGCTCAATTCTTCGTCCGCCGACCCCCCAAGCGTTCTAAATATGCAAGTGCTCATTCTTTCAAAAAATGGGCAAAATCCCACGTACGTCACGAGGAAGTTGTGTGTTCAATCTGCAAAGGTAGCTACATCTCCAAAAAGTACTTATGGGCCCAAAACGGACACCGTGTGCAAAAGTTACGCTGAATTCTTCGTCCGCTGACTCTCCAGGTGTTCTAAATATGCAAGTGCTCATTCCTTCAAAAAATGGCCAAAATCCCTCGTACGTCACGAAGAAGTTGTGTGTTCAATCCAAAACGGTCGCTACATTTCCAAAAAGTTCTTATGGGCCAAAAACGAACGCCGTTTGCAAAAGTTACGCTCAATTCTTCGTCCGCGACTCTCCAAGCATTCTAAATATGCAAGTGCTTATTCTTTCGAAAAATCGCCAAAATCCCGCGTACGTCACGATGAAGTTGTGAGTTCAATCCAGATCGGTTGCTACATTTCCAAAAAGTACTTATGGGCCTAAAACGAACATCGAGTGCAAAAGTTACGCTCAATTCCTCGTCAGCCGACTCTCCAAGCGTTCTAAATATACAAGCGCTCATTCTTTTGAAAAATGGCCAAAACCCCTCGTATGTCACGACGAAGTGGTGAGTTCATTCCAAAATGGTCGCTACATTTCCAAGAATTACTTATGGGCCCGAAACAGACACCGTGTGCAAAAGTTACGCTCAATTCTTCGTTCGTCGACTCTCCAAGCGTTCTAAATATGCAAGTGCTCATTCTTTCGAAAAATCACCAAAATCCCTCGTACGTCACGATGAAGTGGTGAGTTCAATACAAAACGGTCTCTACATTCCCAAAAAGTTCTTGTGGGCCCAAAATGGACACCATGTGCAAAAGTTATGCTCAATTCTTCGTACACTGACAATCCAAGCATTCCAAATATGCAAGTGCTCATTCTTTCGAAAAATGGCCAAAATCCCTCTTACGTCACGACGAAGTGGTGAGTTCAATCCAAAACGGTCGCTACATTTCCAAAAAGTTCTTATGGGCCCAAAACGGACACCGTGTGCAAAAGTTACGCTCAATTTTTCATCCGCCGACTCTCCAAGCGTTCTAAATATGCAAGTACTCATTCTTACAAAAAATCACCAAAATCCCGCGTACGTCACGATGAAGTTGCGAGTTTAATCCAAAACGGTCGCTACATTTCCAAAAAGTACTTGTGGGACCAAAACGGACACCGTGTGCAAAAGTTACGCTCAATTCTTCGTACGCCGACAATCCTAGCGTTCCAAACATGCACGTGCTCATTCTTTCAAAAATGGCCGAAATCCCTCATACGTCACGACGAAGTGGTGAGTTCAATCCAAAACGGTCGCTACATTTCCAAAAAGTACTTATGGGCCCAAAACAGACACCGTGTGCAAAAGTTGCTCTCAATTCTTCGCCCGCCGACTCTCCAAGCGTTCTAAATATGCAAGTGCTCATTCTTTCCAAAAATGGCCAAAATCCCTCGCACGTCACGACGAAGTTGAGTGTTGAATCCAAAACGGTCGCTACATTTCCAAAAAGTACTTATGGGCCCAAAACGGACACCGTGTGCAAAAGTTACGCTCAATTCTTCGTACGCCGACAATCCAAGCATTCCAAATATGCAAGTTCTCATTTTTTAGAAAAATGGCCGAAATCCCTCATACGTCACGACAAAATGGTGAGTTCAATCCAAAACGGTTGCTACATTTCCAAAAAGTAATTATGGGCCCAAAACGAACACCGTGTGCAAAAGTTACGCTCAATTCTTCGTCCGTCAACTCTCTAAGCGTTCTAAATATCCAAGTGCTCATTCTTTTGAAAAATTGCCAAAATCCCGCGTACGTCACGATGAAGTTGTGAGTTCAATCCAAAACGGTCGCTACATTTCCAAAAGGTACTTATGGGCCCAAAACGGACACCGTGTGCAAAAGTTACGCCCAATTCTTCGTCCGTCGACTCTCCAAGCGTTCTAAATATGCAAGTGCTCATTCTTTCGAAAAATGGCCGAAATCCCTCATACGTCACGACAAAATGGTGAGTTCAATCCAAAACGATCGCTACATTTCCAAAAAGTACTTATGGGCCCGAAACGGACACCGTGTGCAAAAGTTACGCTCAATTCTTCGTCCACCGACTCTCCAAGCGTTCTAAATATACAAGTGCTCATTCTTTCAAAAAATGGGCAAAATCCCACGTACGTCACGAGGAGGTTGTGTGTTCAATCCACAAAGGTAGCTACATTTCCAAAAAGTACTTATGGACCCAAAACGGACGCCGTTTGCAAATGTTACGCTCAATTCTTCGTAGGCCGACAATCCAAGCGTTCCAAATATGCAAGTGCTCATTATCTCAAAAAATCACCAAAATCCCGCGTACGTCACGATGAAGTTGTGTGTTCAATCTAACACGGTTGCTACATTTCCAATAAGTACTTATGGGCCCAAAACGGACACCGAGTGCAAAAGTTACACTCAATTCCTCGTCCGCCGACTCTCTAAGCGTTCTAAATATACAAGGGCTCATTCTTTTGAAAAATGGCTAAAATCCCTCGTACGTCACGACGAAGTGGTGAGTTCAATCCAAAATGGTCGCTACATTTCCAAGAATTACTTATGGGCCCGAAACGGACACCGTGTGCAAAAGTTACACTCAATTCTTCATCCATCGACTCTCCAAGCGTTCTAAATATGCAAGTGCTCATTCTTTCGATAAATCAACAAAATCCCTCGTACGTCACGATGAAGGGGTGAGTTCAATACAAAATGGTCGCTACATTTCCAAAAAGTTCTTGTGGGCCCAAAACGGACACCGTGTGCAAAAGTTATGCTCAATTCTTCGTACACCGACAATCCAAGCGTTCCAAATATGCAAGTGCTCATTCTTTCGAAAAATGGCCGAAATCCCTCTTACGTCACGACGAAGTGGTGAGTTCAATCCAAAACAGTCGCTACATTTCCAAAAAGTTCTTATAGGCCAAAAACGGACACCGTGTGCAAAAGTTACGCTCAATTCTTCGTCCGTCGACTCTCCAAGCGTTCTAAATATGCAAGCGCTCATTCTCTCAAAAAATCGATAAAATCCCGCGTACGTCACGATGAAGTTATGAGTTCAATCCAAAACGGTTGCTACATTTCCAAAAAGTACTTATGGGACCAAAACGGACACAGTGTGCAAAAGTTACGCTCAATTCTTCGTACGCCGACAATCCAAGCGTTCCAAATATACAAGTGCTCATTCTTTAGAAAAATTGCCGAAATCCCTCATACGTCACGATTAAGTGGTGAGTTCAATCCAAAACGGTCGCTACATTTTCAAAAAGTACTTATGGGCCCAAAACAGACACCGTGTGCAAAAGTTAAGCTCAATTCTTTATCCGCCGACTCTCCAAGTATTCTAACTATGCAAGCACTCATTCCTTCGAAAAATTGCAAAAATCCCACATACGTCACGATGAAGTTGTGAGTTCAATCCAAAACGGTCGCTACATTTCCAAAAAGTACTTATGGGACCAAAACGGACACCGTGTGCAAAAGTTACGCTCAATTCTTCGTACGCCGACAATCCAAGCGTTCCAAATATGCAAGTGCTCATTCTTTTGAAAAATTGCTGAAATCCCTCATACGTCACGACGAAGTGGTGAGTTCAATCCAAAACGGTCGCTACATTTCCAAAAAGTACTTACGGGCCCAAAACGGACACCGTGTGTAAAAGTTACGCTCAATTCTTCGTCCGTCGACTCTCCAAGCGTTCGAAATATGCAAGTGCTCATTTTTTCGAAAAATTGCCAAAATCCCGCGTACGTCACGATAAAGTTGTGAGTTCTATCCAAAATGGTAGCTAATTTCCAAAAAGTACTTATGGGCACGAAACGGACACGTGTACAAAACTTACGCTCAATTCTTCGTACGCTGACAATCCAAGCGTTCCAAATATGCAAGTGCTCATTCTTTCCAAAAATGGCCAAAATCCCTCATACGTCACGACAAAGTGGTGAGTTCAATCCAAAACGGTCGCTACATTTCCTAAAACTACTTATGGGCCAGAAACGGACACCATGTGTCAAAGTTACGCTCAATTCCTCGTCCGTCGACTCTTCAAGCGTTCTAAATGTGCAAGTGCTCATTCTTTCGAAAAATTGCCAAAATCCCGCGTACGTCACGATGAAGTCGTGAGTTCAATCCAAAACGGTCGCTACATTTCCAAAAGGTACTTATGGGCCCAAAACGGACACCGTGTGCAAAAGTTACGCTCAATTCTTCGTACGCATACAATCCAAGCGTTCCAAATATGCAAGTACTCATTCTTCCGAAAAATGGCCGAAATCCCTCATACGTCACGACTAAGTGGTGAGTTCAATCCAAAATGGTCGCTACATTTCCAAAAAGTACTTATGGGCCCAAAACAGACACCTTGTGCAAAAGTTACGCTCAATTCATCGTTCGCCGACTCTCCAAGCGTTCTAAATATGCAAGCACTCATTCTTTCGAAAAATCACAAAAATCCCGCATACGTCACGATGAAGTTGTGAGTTCAATCCAAAATAGTCGCTACATTTCTTAGAAGTACTTATGGGAACCAAAACGGACACCGTGTGTAAAAGTTACGCTCAATTCTTCGTACGCCGACAATCCAAGCGTTCCAAATATGCAAGTGCTCATTCTTTCAAAAAATGGCTGAAATCCCTCATACATCACGACGAAGTGGTGAGTTCAATCCAAAACGGTCGCTACATTTCCAAAAAGTATTTATGGGCCCAAAACGGACACCGTGTGTAAAAGTTACGCTCAATTCTTCGTCCGTCGACTCTCCAAGCGTTCGAAATATTTAAGTGCTCATTTTTTTGAAAAATCGCAAAAATCCCACGTACGTCACGATGAAGTTGTGAGTTCAATCCAAAACGGTCACTGATTTCCAAGTACTTATGGGCCCAAAACGGACACGTGTACAAAAGTTACGCTCAATTCTTCGTACGCCGACAATCCAAGCTTTCCAAATATGTTAGTGCTCATTCTTTTGAAAAATGGCCGAAATCCCTTATACGTCATGATGAAGTGATGAGTTCAATCCAAAACGGTCGCTACATTTTTAAAAAGTACTTATGGGCCCAAAACGGACACCGTGTGCAAAAGTTACGCTCAATTCTTTGTCCGCCGACTTTCCAAGCGTTCTAAATATGCAAGCACTCATTCTTTCGAAAAATCACTGAAATCCCTCGTACGTCATAACAAAGTGGTGAGTTCAATCCAAAACGATCGCTGCATTTCCAAAAAGTACTTATGGGCCCGAAACAGACACCGTGTGCAAAAGTTACGCTCAATTCTTCGTCCGCCGACTCTCCAAGCGTTCTAAATATACAGGTGCTCATTCTTACGAAAAATTGCCAAAATCCCTCGTACGTCACGACGAAGTGGTGAGTTCAATAAAAAATGGTCACTACATTTCCAAAAAGTTCTTGTGGGCCCAAAACGGACACCGTGTGCAAAAGTTATGCTCAATTCTTCGTGCGCCGACAATCCAAATGTTCCAAATATGCAAGTGCTCATTCTTTCAAAAAATGGCCGAAATCTCTCTTATGTCACGACGAAGTGGTGAGTTCAATCCAAAACGGTCGCCACATTTCCAAAAAGTTCTTATGGGCCAAAAACAGACACCGTGTGCAAAAATTATGCTCAATTCTTCGTCCGCCGACTCTCCAAGCGTTCTAGATATGCAAGTGCTCATTCTCTCGAAAAATCGCCAAAATCCCACGTACATCATGATGAAGTTGTGAGTTCAATCCAAAACGGTCGTAACATTTCCAAAAAGTACTTATGGGACCAAACCGGACACCGTGTGCAAAAGTTACGCTCAATTCTTCGTACGCCGACAACCCAAGCGTTCCAATTATGCAAGTGCTCATTCCTTCGAAAAATGGTCAAAATCCCTTATACGTCACGATGAAGTGGTGAGTTCAATCCAAAACGGTCGCTACAATTCCAAAAAGTACTTATGGGCCAAAAACGGACACCGTGTGTCAAAGTCACGCTCAATTCTTCGTCCGTCGACTCTTCAAGCGTTCTGAATATGCAAGTGCTCATTCTTTCGAAAGATCGCCAAAATCCCACGTACGTCACGATGAAGTTGTGAGTTCAATCCAAAATGGTCGCTACATTTCGAAAAGGTACTTATGAGCCCAAAATGGACACCGTGTGCAAAAGTTACGCTCAATTCTTCGTACGCCGACAATCCAAGCGTTCCAAATATGCAAGTGCTCATTCTTTCGAAAAATGGGCGAAATCCCTCATACGTCACGACTAAATGGTGAGTTTAATCCAAAACGGTCGCTACATTTCCAAAAAGTACTTGTGGGCCCAAAACAGAAACCGTGTGCAAAAGTTACGCTCAATTCTTCGTCCGCCGACTCTCCAAGCGTTCTAAATATGCAAGCACTCATTCCTTCAAAAAATCGCAAAGATCCCGCATACGTCACGATGAAGTTGTGAGTTCAATCCAAAATAGTCGCTACATTTCCAAAAAGTACTTATGGGACCAAAACGGACACCGAGTGCAAAAGTTACGCTCAATTCATCGTACGTCGACAATCCAAGCGTTCCAAATATGCAAGTGCTCATTCTTTCGAAAAATGGCTGAAATCCCTCATACGTCACGACGAAGTGGTGAGTTCAATCCAAAACTGTCGCTACATTTCCAAAAAGTACTTATGGGCCCAAAACGGACACCGTGTGTAAAAGTTACGTTCAATTCTTCGTCCGTCGACTCTCCAAGCGTTCGAAATATGCAAATGCTCATTTTTTCAAAAAATCGCCAAAATGCCGCGTACGTCACGATGAAGTTGTGAGTTCTATCCAAAACGGTCGCTAATTTCCAAAAAGTACTTATGGGCCCAAAACGGACACGTGTACAAAAGTTACGCTCAATTCTTTGTACGTCGACAATCCAAGCGTTCCAAATATGCAAGTGCTCATTCTTTTGAAAAATGGCCGAAATCCCTTATACGTCATGATGAAGTGATGAGTTCAATCCAAAACGGTCGCTACATTTTTAAAAAGTACTTATGGGCCCAAAACGGACACCGTGTGCAAAAGTTACGCTCAATTCTTCGTCCACCGACTCTCAAAGCGTTCTAAATATGTAAGCACTCATTCTTTCGAAAAATCGCCGAAATCCCTCGTACGTCACAACGAAGTGGTGAGTTCAATCCAAAATGGTCGCTACATTTCCAAAAAGTACTTATGGGCCCGAAACGAACACCGTGTGCAAAAGTTACGCTCAATTCCTCGTCCGCCGACTCTCCAGGCGTTCTAAAAATGCATGTGCTCATTCTTTCAAAAAATTGCCAAAATCCCTCGTACGTCACGACGAAGTGGTGAGTTCAATAAAAAATGGTCGCTACATTTCCAAAAAGTTCTTGTGGGCCCAAAACGGGCAACGTGTGCAAAAGTTATGCTCAATTCATCGTACGCCTACAATCCAAGCGTTCCAAATATGCAAGTGCTCATTCTTTCGAAAAATGGCCGAAATCCCAGTTATGTCACGACGAAGTGGTACGTTCAATCCAAAACGGTCGCTACATTTCCTAAAACTACTTATGGGCCAAAAACGGACACCGTGTGTCAAAGTTACGCTCAATTCTTCGTCCGTCGACTCTTCAAGCATTCTAAATATGCAAGTGCTCATTCTTTCGAAAAATTGCCAAAATCCCGCGTACGTCACGATGAAGTTGTGAGTTCAATCCAAAACGGTCGCTACATTTCGAAAAGGTACTTATGGGCCTGAAATGGACACCGTGTGCAAAAAGTTACGCTCAATTCTTCGTACGCCGACAATCCAAGCGTTCCAAATATGCAAGTGCTTATTCTTTCGAAAAATGGCCGAAATCCCTCAGACGTCATGACTAAGTGGGGAGTTCAATCCAAAACGGTCACTACAGTTCCAAAAAGTACTTATGGGCCCAAAACAGACACCGCGTGCAAAAGTTACGCTCAATTCTTCGTTCGCCGACTCTCCAAGCGTTCTAAATATGCAAGCACTCATTCCTTCGAAAAATCGCAAAAATCCTGCATACGTCACGATGAAATTGTGAGTTCAATCCAAAACGATCGTTACATTTCCAAAAAGTACTTATAGGACCAAAACGGACACCGTGTGTAAAAGTTACGCTCAATTCTTCGTAGGCTGACAATCCAAGCGTTCCAAATATGCAAGTGCTCATTCTCTCGAAAAATGGCTGAAATCCCTCATACGTCACGACGATGTGGTGAGTTCAATTCAAAACGGTCGCTACATTTCCAAAAAGTACTTATGGGCCCAAAACGGACACCGTGTGTAAAAGTTACACTCAATTCTTCGTCCGTCGACTCCCCAAGCGTTCGAAATATGCAAGTGCTTATTTTTTCGAAAAATCGCTAAAATCCCGCGTACGTCACGATGAAGTTGTGAGTTCTATCCAAAACGGTCGCTAATTTCCAAAAAGTACTTATGGGCCCAAAACGGACACGTGTACAAAACTTACGCTCAATTCTTCGTACGCCGACAATCCAAGCGTTCCAAATATGCAAATGCTCATTCTTTTGAAAAATGGTCGAAATCCCTTATACGTCATGACGAAGTGATGAGTTCAATCCAAAACGGTCGCTACATTTCCAAAAAGTACTTATGGGCCCAAAACGGACACCGTTTGTAAAAGTTACGCTCAATTCTTCGTCCGTCGACTCTCCAAGCGTTCTAAATATGCAAGCACCCATTCTTTCGAGAAATTGCCGAAATCCCTCGTACGTCACAACAAAGTGGTGAGTTCAATCCGAAACGGTCGCTACATTTCCAAAAAGTACTTATTGACCCGAAACGGACACCGTGTGCAAAAGTTACGCTAAATTCTTCGTCCGTCGACTCTCCAAGCGTTCTAAATATGTAGGTGCTCATTCTTTCAAAAAATCGCTAAAATCCCTCGTACGTCACGATGAAGTGGTGAGTTCAATAAAAAATGGCCGCTACATTTCCAAAAAGTTCTTGTGGGCCCAAAACGGACACCGTGTGCAAAAGTTAAGCTCAATTCTTCGTACGCCGACAATCCAAGCGTTCCAAATATGCAAGTGCTCATTCTTTTGAAAAATGACCGAAATCCCTCAGACGTCATGACTAAGTGGTGAGTTCAATCCAAAACGGTCACTACATTTCCAAAAAGTACTTATGGGCCCAAAACAGACACCGTGTGCAAAAGTTACGCTCAATTCTTCGTCCGCCGACAATCCAAGCGTTCCAAATATGCAAGTGCTCATTCTTTTGAAAAATGACCGAAATCCCTCAGACGTCATGACTAAGTGGTGAGTTCAATCCAAAACGGTCACTACATTTCCAAAAAGTACTTATGGGCCCAAAACAGACACCGTGTGCAAAAGTTACGCTCAATTCTTCGTCCGCCGACTCTCCAAGCGTTCTAAATATGCAAGCACTCATTCCTTCGAAAAATCGCAAAAATCCCGCATACGTCACGATGAAATTGTGAGTTCAATCCAAAACGATCGTTACATTTCCAAAAAGTACTTATAGGACCAAAACGGACACCGTGTGCAAAAGATAAGCTCAATTCTTCGTAGGCCGACAATCCAAGCGTTCCAAATATGCAAGTGCTCATTCTTTTAAAAAATGGCTGAAATCCCTCATACGTCACGGCGATGTGGTGAGTTCAATCCAAAACGGTCGCTACATTTCCAAAAAGTACTTATGGGCCCAAAACGGACACCGTGTGTAAAAGTTATACTCAATTCTTCGTCCGTCGACTCCCCAAGCGTTCGAAATATGCAAGTGCTTATTTTTTCGAAAAATCGCCAAAATCCCGCGTACGTCACGATGAAGTTGTGAGTTCTATCCAAAACGGTCGCTAATTTCCAAAAAGGACTTATGGGCCCAAAACTGACACGTGTACAAAACTTACGCTCAATTCTTTGTACGTCGACAATCCAAGCGTTCCAAATATGCAAATGCTCATTCTTTTGAAAAATGGTCGAAATCCCTTATACGTCATGACGAAGTGATGAGTTCAATCCAAAACGGTCGCTACATTTCCAAAAAGTACTTATGGGCCCAAAACGGACACCGTTTGTAAAAGTTACGCTCAATTCTTTGTCCGTCGACTCTCCAAGCGTTCTAAATATGCAAGCACTCATTCTTTCAAGAAATTGCCGAAATCCCTCGTACGTCACAACGAAGTGGTGAGTTCAATCCGAAACGGTCGCTACATTTCCAAAAAGTACTTATTGACCCGAAACGGACACCGTGTGCAAAAGTTACGCTAAATTCTTCGTCCGTCGACTCTCCAAGCGTTCTAAATATGTAGGTGCTCATTCTTTCGAAAAATCGCTAAAATCCCTCGTACGTCACGATGAAGTGGTTAGTTCAATAAAAAATGGCCGCTACATTTCCAAAAAGTTCTTGTGGGCCCAAAACGGACACCGTGTGCAAAAGTTAAACTCAATTCTTCGTACGCCGACAATCCAAGCGTTCCAAATATGCAAGTGCTTATTCTTTTGAAAAATGGCCAAAATCCCTCTTACGTCATGACGAAGTGGTGAGTTAAATCCAAAACGGTCGCTACATTTTCAAAAAGTTCTTCTGGGCCCAAAACGGACACCGTGTGCAAAAGTTACGCTCAATTCTTCGTCCGCCGACAATCCAAGCGTTCCAAATATGCAAGTGCTCATTATTTTGAAAAATTGTCAAAATCCCACGTACGTCGCGATGAAGTTGTGAGTTCAATCCAAAACGGTGGCTACATTTCCAAAAAGTACTTATGGGATCAAAACGGACGCCATGTGCAAAAGTTACGCTCAATTCTTCGTACGTCGACAATCCAAGCGTTCCAAATATGCAAGTGCTCATTCTTTCTAAAAAAGGTCAAAATCCCTCATACGTCACGATGAAGTGGTGAGTTCAATCCAAAAGGGTCGCTACATTTCCAAAAAGTATTTATGGGCCCAATACGGACATCGTGAGCAAAAGTTACGCTCAATTCTTTATACGCCGACATTCCAAGCGTTCCAAATGTGCAAGTGCTCATTCTTTCGAAAAATGGTCGAAATCCCTCAAACGTCACGATGAAGTGGTGAGTTCAATCCAAAACGGTCGCTACCTTTCCAAAAAGTTCTTGTGGGCCGAAAACGGACACCGTGTGCAAAAGTTACGCTCAATTCTTCGTCCGCGGACTCTCCAAGCGTTCTAAATATGCAAGTGCTCATTCTTTCGAAAAATGGCCAAAATCCCTCGTACGTCACGACGAAGTGGTGAGTTTAATAAAAAATGGTCGCTACAGTTCCAAAAAGTACTTATGGGCCCAAAACGGACACCGTGTGCAAAAGTTACGCTCAATTCTTGGTCCGCCGACTCTCCAAGCGTTCTAAATATGCAAGTGTTCATTCTTTCAAAAAACTGCCAAAATCCCTCGTACGTCACGATGAAGTGGTGAGTTCAATCCAAATCGATCGATACATTTCCAAAAAGTTCTTGTGGGCCCAAAACTGACACCGTGTGCAAAAGTTAAGCTCAATTCTTCGTACGTCGACAATCCAAGCGTTCCAAATATGCAAGTGCTCGTTCTTTTGAAAAATGGCCAAAACTCCTCTTACGTCACGATGATGTGGTGAGTTCAATCCAAAACGATCGCTACATTTCCAAAAAGTATTTATGGGCCCAAAACGGACCCCGTGTGCAAAAGTTACGCTCAATTCTTTGTCCGTCGACGCTCCAAGCATTCTAAATATCCAAGTGCTCATTCTTTCAAAAAATTGCCAAAATCCCACGTACGTCACGATGAAGTTGTGAGTTCAATCCAAAACGATCGCTACATTTCCAAAAAGTACTTATGGGACCAAAACGGACACCGTGTGCAAAAGTTACGCTCAATTCTTCGTACGGCGACAATCCAAGCGTTCCAAATACGTAAGTGCTCATTCTTTATAAAAATGGTCGAAATCCCTCATACGTCACGATGAAGTGGTGAGTTCAATCCAAAACGGTCGCTACATTTTCAAAAAGTACTTATGGGCCAAAAACGGACACCGTGTGCAAAAGTTACGCGCAATTCTTCGTACGTCGACATTCCAAGCGTTCCAAATATGCAAGTGCTCATTGTTTCGAAAAATGGTCGAAATCCCTCATACGTCACGACGAAGTGGTGAGTTTAATCCAAAACGGTCGCTACATTTCCAAAAAGTTCTTGTGGGCCGAAAACGGACACCGTGTGCAAAAGTTACGCTCCACTCTTCGTCCGTCGACTCTCCAAGCGTTCTAAATATGCAAGTGCTCATTCTTTCGAAAAATGGCAAAAATCCCTCGTACGTCCCGACGAAGTGGTGAGTTCAATAAAAAATGGTCGCTACATTCCCAAAAAGTACTTATGGGCCCAAAACGGACACCGTGTGCAGAAGTTACGCTCAATTCTTCGTCCCCCGACTCTCAAAGCGTACTAAAATGCAAGTGTTCGTTCTTTCGAAAAATCGCCAAAATCCCTCGTACGTCACGACGAAGTGGTGAGTTCAATCCAAATCGATCGATACATTTTCAAAAATTTCTTGTGGGCCCAAAACTGACACAGTGTGCAAAAGTTAAGCTCAATTCTTCGTACGCCGACAATCCAAGCGTTCCAAATATGCAAGTGCTCATTCTTTTGAAAAATGGCCGAAATTCCTCTTACGTCACGATGAAGTGGTGAGTTCAATCCAAAACGATCGCTACATTTCCAAAAAGTATTTATGGGCCCAAAACGAATACCGTGTGCAAAAGTTACGCTCAATTCTTTGTCCGTCGACGCTCCAAGCGTTCTAACTATCCAAGTGCTCATTCTTTCAAAAAATCGCCAAAATCCCACGTACGTCACGATGAAGTTGTGAGTTCAATCCAAAACGAACGCTACATTTCCAAAAAGTACTTATGGAACCAAAATGGACACCGTGTGCAAAAGATACGCTCAATTCTTTGTACGGCAACAATCCAAGCGTTCCAAATATGCAAGTGCTCATTCTTTCTAAAAATGGTCGAAATCCCTCATACGTCATGATGAAGTGGTGAGTTCAATCCAAAACGATCGCTACATTTCCAAAAAGTACTTATGGGCCAAAAACGGACACCGTGTGCAAAAGTTGCGCTCAATTCTTCGTACGTCGACATTCCAAGCGTTCCAAATATGCAAGTGCTCATTGTTTCAAAAAATGGTCGAAATCCCTCATACGTCACGACGAAGTGGTGAGTTTAATCCAAAACGGTCGCTACATTTCCAAAAAGTTCTTGTGGGTCGAAAATGGACACCGTGTGCAAAAGTTACGCTCCATTCTTCGCCCGCCGACTCTCCAAGCGTTCTAAATATGCAAGTGCTCATTCTTGCAAAAAATCACCAAAATCCCTCGTACGTCACGACGAAGTGGTGAGCTCAATAAAAAATGGTCGCTACATTTCAAAAAAGTACTTATGGGCCCGAAACGGACACCGTGTGCAAAAGTTACGCTCAATTCTTCATCCGTCGACTCTCCAAGCGTTCTAAATATGCAAGTGCTCATTCTTTCGAAAAATGGTCAAAATCCCTCATACGTCACGAAGAAGTTGTTCGCTCAATCCAAAACGGTCGCTACATTTCCAAAAAGTACTTATGGGCCCAAAACGGACACCGTGTGCAAAAGTTACGCACAATTCTTCGTACGTCGACGATCCAAGCTTTCCAAATATCCAAGTGCTCATTCTTTAGAAAAATGGCTGAAATCCCTCATACGTCATGACGAAGTGGTGAGTTCAATCCAAAACGGTCGCTACATTTCAAAAAAGTACTTATGGGCCCAAAACAGACACCGTGTGCAAAAGTCACGCTCAATTCTTTGTCCGTCGACTCTCCAGGCGTTCTAAATATCCAAGTGCTCATTATTTCGTAAAATTGCCAAAATCCCGCGTACGTCATGATGAAGTTGTGAGTTCAATCCAAAACGGTCGCTACATTTCCAAAAAGTACTTATGGGCCCAAAACGGACACCGTGTGCAAAAGTTACGCTCAATACTTCGTCCGTCGACTCTCCAAGCGTTCTAAATATCCAAGTGCTCATTATTTCGAAAAATGGTCAAAATCCCTCGTTCGTCACGATGAAGTGGTGAGTTCAATCCAAAACGGTCGCTACATTTCCAAAAAGTACTTATGGGCCCAACACGGACACCGTGTGCAAAAGTTACGCTCAATACTTCGTCCGTCGACTCTCCAAGCGTTCTAAATATCCAAGTGCTCATTATTTCGAAAAATGGTCAAAATCCCTCGTTCGTCACGATGAAGTGGTGAGTTCAATCCAAAACGGTCGCTACATTTCCAAAAAGTACTTATGGGCCCAAAACGGACACCGTGTGAAAAAGTTATGCTCAATTCTTCGTACGCCGACATTCCAAGCGTTCCAAATGTGCAAGTGCTCATTCTTTCGAAAAATGGCCAAAATCCCTTATACATTACGACGAAGTGGTGAGTTCAATCCAAAACGGTCGCTACATTTCTAAAAAGTACGTATGGGTCCAAAACGGACACCGTGTGCAAAAGTTACGCTCAATTCTTCGTCCCCCGACTCTCCAAGCGTTCCAAATATGCAAGTGTTCATTCTATCAAAAAATGGGTAAAATCCCAGGTACGTCACGAGGAAGTTGTGTGTTCAATCCAAAACGGTCGCTACATTTCCAAAAAGTACTTATGGGCCCAAAACGGACACTGTGTGCAAAAGTTACGCTCAATTCTTCGTCCGTCGACTCTCCAAGCGTTCTATATATGCAAGTGCTCATTCTTTCAAGAAATGGCCAAAATCCCTCATATATCACGATGAGGTTGTGTGTTCAATCCAAAACGGTCGCTACATTTCCAAAAAGTACTTATGCGTCCAAAACGGACGCCTTTGCAAAAGTTAAGCTCAATTCTTCGTCCGTCAGCTCTCCAAGGATTCTAAATATGCAAGTGCTCATTCGTTCGAAAAATCGCCAAAATCCCACGTACGTCACGATGAATTCGTGAGTTCAATCCAAAACGGTCGCTACAATTCCAAAAAGTACTTATGGGCGAAAACGGACACCGTGTGCAAAAGTTACGCTCAATTCTTCGTCCGTCAGCTCTCCAAGGATTCTAAATATGCAAGTGTTCATTCTTTCGAAAAATTGCCGAAATTCCTCGTACGTCACGATGAATTCGTGAGTTCAATCCAAAACGGTCGCTACAATTCCAAAAAGTACTTATGGGCGAAAACGGACACCGTGTGCAAAAGTTAAGCTCAATTCTTCGTACGCCGACAACCCAAGCGTTCCAAATACGCAAGTGCTCATTCTTTTGAAAAATTGCCGAAATTCCTCTTACGTCACGACGAAGTGGTGAGTTCAATCCAAAACGGTCGCTACATTTCCAAAAAGTTCTTATGGGCCAAAACGGACACCGTGTGCAAAAGATACGCTCCATTCTTTGTCCGCCGACTCTCCAAGCATTCTAAATATCCAAGTGCTAATTCTTTCGAAAAATCGCCAAATTCCCGCGTATGTCACGAAGAAGTTGTGAGTTCAATCGAAAACGGTCGCTACATTATCAAAAAGTACTTATGGGCCCAAAACGGACACCGTGTG